>NW_027531522.1:7091240-7115324 GCF_008692635.1 Crocuta crocuta
ACAAACCCCACCCCCACCCCCCACATTTCATCAGCATCTCCCACCAGCACCGGACATTTGTGACAACTGATGAGCCTCCTAATCAGCCAAAGTCCATTGTTTTTATAGTGATCTGTTCTTAATGTTGTACATTCTGTAGGTTTGCACCAATGTAAAATAACATTTCTTCATAACCGTACTGTCTGTATACAGGGTATTTTTACTGCCTTACAGATTCTCTGTGTACCGTCTGTTCATCCCTCCTTTCTCCCTGCACCCCCAACCCCTGGCAACCACTGATCTTGTTATTGGCTCTCCAGTTTTGCCTTTTCCAGAATGCCATATACTTGAACTCACAGAACATGGAGCAACCTTTTCAGGTTGGCTTCTTTCTCTTAGTAACATGCACTTGAGGTTCACCTGTGTTTTTTCGTAAGTTGATAGCTCATTTCTTTTCAACACTGAATAATATTCCCTTGTCTGGATGTATGACAGTTTATCCATTCACCTACTGAAGAACAGGGATGCTTCTAAGTTTGGGCAATCAAAAGGAAATCATGAATAATTATTCATGTGCAAGGTTTGTGTGCAGAAGGACATTCTGTCTCATTCCCAATAATGCCAATTAACAATGGACTCCAAGATCTTCATGGTAAGTTTCATTCTAACTAAAAACAAACCCGGTGAAAAGACTGTTATACAGAACATAAATAAAGGAAGCAAGGCATTGGATTGTTCTGATTTTGTCTGTCCTGTCGCATGTAACGGGGGTTGACGCTTAAATGATTCCATGATTAGCCTTTACTGCTTTCCTACGAAAAGTCACTCAATTCATAGCATTTCTGTCAACCGATATTGGAGGGGAATCATAAACAGGATCCTTGAGAATCAGGGAGTTTAGAGACCTTCACTGAGTGAAGCAATTTCTAATCACTGAACCTAGAGTTCTGGTGAAGAGGAGACTCCTTTTCCAAATAAAGAATACTAATATTTACTGAGTGTCTGCTATTCCTAGACAACATCCAAGTGATTATCACAACAATACTTTTGTGTGTTCGCTCGTGCCAGAATACCTCCTATGTGCTTTATGTGTATAAATCATTCAATCCTTACAAGAGTTCTATAAAGAAGATAACACACACAGGAGTCCATACATACTCCCTATTCCTCCATCTTCCAGAGACAGGAACTTCCCCGCAGTAACACTGCTGTTAATGACCCATGACTTTCCCATCAAGAGGAGGATCTAACTGATCAGTGATGTTAGAATAAGCTGGATGTTCTGAACTCATGCTCGGTATCTCTCCTTCAACTGCCGCGCTTGGATGAACGCACCCTGATGTTAGCTCTGGCTAATAGTAAAAGGTTTCTCCCAAAATGTGGGAGTCCTGGATTTCCCTGGCAGAGTCCGTTGTTCTCTGGGTGAATCTGTGTATTCCTAGGTGAAGTGTTATTTAAACATATGGCTGAAGAGGGTAAAGGCAGCTTTTCTAAAATATTTTGCTCTCTGTTTCACTTCTGTATTTATCTTAACTGGTATAGAAATGAGGACCAATGAGGTATGTTATTAGGGGCTCTCAACACTCCAACAATGACCCTCACCCCCATTCACAGAATAAGCAAATGCTGAGGGATTAAGCACTTACTTCATGATTGCATGCCTGGCTTGAACCCCAGAATCCAGAGACCATGTTCATGGCCATCACTGTAACTTTCTCTTTAATATTCAGACTACCCAAAAGCATTGCTCTTATCATCACTATGTGTTTTCACAGACAGACAAATGTGAGGCTCAAAGATGTAACTTGTAATCACTTACCAACCCATGAGCTGAACAGAGATCAGAACTCAGACCACGTAACTCCAAAAACTGTGAGTTTTCACCTATATCATCCAATCTAGTTGCCAAATCACTCTTTTCAAGTGTCATCCAGAAGGTAGCCATGCCCATTCGTGGACCCATTTGATTAGCTACAGTCCCCTTCTTTTATTACTAACCAAGAAAATGACATAAAAGGTTGATTAAAAGTCAACTCAAGGGGCGCCTGGGTGGCTCAGTTGGTTAAGTGTCCAACTTTGGCTCAGGTCATGACCTTGTAGTTCATGGGTTCGTGCCCTGCATCGGGCTCTGTGCTGACAGCTCAGGGCCTGAAGCCTGCTTTGGGTTCTGTGTCTCCCTCCATCTCTGCCCCTCCCCTACTCATGCTCTGTCTCTGTCTCTCAGCAATAAATAAACCTAAAAAAAATTTTTTTAAGTCCTCAATATTGGGGCAGCTGAGTGGCTCAGTTGGTTAAGCATCTGACTCTGGATTTTGATGCACTTCATGGGATTGAGAACCTCAGGGGCTCTGCCCTGACAGTCCCTGGAACCAGCTCAGGACTTTCTCTCTCCTTCTCCTTCTGCCCCTCCCCATCTTACATGTGCACTCTCTTTCTCTTCCTCTCTCTCGAATAAAAATAATCACTTTTTTAAATCCTCGATGTCAATGGGCAGCAGAAAATAAAGCATCAGAATTAAAATGTGAGCATGGTCAGGTTTATTCACTGCCTCCTATAATCTACCATCCTCACTTAAAATATGAACATTTTCCTATTCAATTATTCTTCTCTTTGCCATGCCATCCTATGCAATTCTTCGTGTTCTTTTCTTCCTCCTATTCAATTCTTATCTCTGCTTTTGCTAAGCCTCCACACATAAGTCCTGAGTATTCAGGTCAATTTAATGTCTGTACTCATCTCTGATTGTGAATGTGCCTGTTTATTACTATCTGAACAACTTAGATGGGTCATGTATGTTGTTCTCTGAAAAAAAACAAAAAGTAGCATTAAGTTAGCATCCTCTGCTGAGTTGTATTAATTTCTCACGTGCTTGCTTACCTGGAAAGGTAGGGTAGATTCTCCAGGCTTCACAGAGAGATCAATTTTTGCTTGTTTCCACTGAGATGTGGCGGTTCCAATTAGATCATCTTGCTTTTGCAAATCCCCATCCAGGGATGTCCGTGTAAAGATCGAGAGATGTGAATGCCGAGACAAACGATACCAAAATCGCACCTGTTGAAGATGTTTTTGAGTGATATCAATATTCCAGTTTCCTGTCTCCAGGAGCTTTTCTGTAATTAAAAATATCACAAACTATTCTGGTGTTCAGGAGAATCTCCCCAATTCCTCTTTCCTCCAAATATGCAAGTCCAGATAATGCTAAGTACATCCTTTTTGTTCTCTCCTTAAGAAAAGGCTTAGGTGAGCTCTGCTAACTGGTAAAGCTGTTTGACACTTGCCATAAAGATGCCTAAGGAAATGGGACACTAGCATACCACCAAAACAAGTTTGAGGACACGTATCTGTCCACACCATCATGGGCAGTACCACTCACTTCCACGGAAGTTTCCGTGGTCTTCCCTTCTATGAAAAGACCTTTTTCTCTTGCTTCTTGTAAATCGGAAGAGGTACACATTCTTAGTGTACAAAATCAGATTTTACTTACGTATTCTCCTTGATGTCTCAAACCACAAACCAAAAAAAAAAAAAAACCACCAAAAAACGTTTTCTTGAAAAATTATTTTTTCAGATAAAAGAAAACTGTAATAAGTACTTTTCATCAATCCCTTCTTACAGGAACATTATCGAAGAACTTGGGAGCTCCTCAATACAGTTAATTCGTAATTTAATTCAAGTAAGTAAACATCCTTTTGTGGGAGTGGAAGAGTGATCCTTTCACCTCCTAGTCATTATCAGGGATGACATAATTAATCCAAGGGTTTGAGCAGTTAACTAGGTAGTAAAGAAAATGTAAAGAGGTAATTATTTTGGGTGCTGACAGCAGTAGCGACAACATGCAATTCAGGACTCTCATCTGTCCAATCAATATTTACTGAGCATTTACTAAGTAACAGGTATAATGGGAGGCAGGATTTAATTCCCTCAGTGCTGTGATTCACTCTATAAAATATGTCAACGAAATCTCCATAAAAACAAGTTCGGACGCACAGCAATTTTTTTTCTTCTCATTAAGTCTTTGAAAAGTGCACCTTAGGACTCTCTAAGAAAACCCAATGTTCAGAGAGGAGGCCTCTCAGAAATGAAATCCTCTGGATTCAAACTGACTCCTTGTCAGTTTCACTATATTTTAAATTCTTGGGGATGTTTCCTTGACTGCTATTGTTTTATTTCGTTACATGGACAGATATTAGTATACATATGGCCTACCCATTTATTTCATGGTTGGCACCAACTTCAGTGGAAATCACAGTTGAAAAAATTTTATATGCTTTTTTGGGGGCGCCTGGGTGGCTTAGTCGGTTGAGCGTCCGACTTTCGCNAAAATTTTATATGCTTTTTTAAAAAGTTGTCCAGCTTAAAAAGATCAAGCATTTCCTGTCCCATTGTAGTAAACAGTTTTCCAGTGTCCACTTAATTGCCACCACTTGATCAAAAAATTCCTTCTGGTGATCCATGTCATTTTAGACATTACCACCATGTCCCCTAAACTCGGATAAGCAAGGCAGGTAAGTAAGAAATGTAAAGACAAATGAAAGTGTTTGATTAGATTTTATGGAAAGGAAAGGAAGGATTTATGTTCCTCACTGACAATTAAATTTTAGATCCCTGCTAGAGTTTTAGCACAGCCCAAGCTTGTATATATGCAAAACAGAGCTCTAAACTTAGTAGTACAAGAACTATGCATGCCTCATCAGAATTTAAGCTGTCAAACTGTCGTTCAGTACATCACCAGTGCTAAGGTAGGTATTTCAATAGTGTATTAAGAGTCAATACCAATGGGATCCATATTTAATAGGATAAGAGCTTGAGACTTATATTTAATTTACTACTTTTAACAGATTTGGCATTATAGAGAATTAAGAATTCTTTAGCTTATTACAGACAAAGAAACCTAAGTATTTTTTTTTCAAATTTAATATTGGTAAGAGTGAAATCATTGAATAAAGTTATTAATATGGCTGTGATTTCAGATAGGAACTCGTCAAGTGTGCAAACTCTGTGGCTCTCAGTCTGCTACCCACTGGGAGTAGAACACTAAGTCAAGATGCCAAATCATGATGTGTGTTGCTAATTCCTTGCAGAATACCTTACAACAGGTTGTATTTGGTAGATTTTGTTAATAGGTGTTTTTTAGAAAAGAAGAAGGAAGAGATGAGCGGTACTTTTAGCAGCGCTGCTTAAGTAAACGTGTATAAACTTTCTCAGAGAGTGAAAAAAAAAAACTGCTCTGTGTCAGAAAAGGTACAAAGGATCAGGTGCCCTTAGGGACTCCAGAGTTTCATGGGGGACAATGAAAAGGGAACAATTAACCAGAATGAATACAGTGGCAAAGATATGCAAATAGTGTGGCTATTTACACATAAATTAAAATGAAACCCAATGAAAAATCCAGTTCCTCAATTATACTCATTACAACATATGCTCAAGAGTTATATGTAGCAAGGGGTAACCATACTGGACATAGCAAAGAAAAACTTCCATTATTATAGAAAATTCTATTAAACAGAACTACAAAACAAGCATGTTAAGATTATACCAACCATTTAAAACGTACTTACTACTTTTCATTTTAAAGGGAAATTAGGTTTGTGATCCATGCCTGATTCCTTAAAGAGTAGTAAGATAAATGTGAATATTTATAAATGTTTTACTTCTCTTGGTTTTCACAAAGGTACATTTTATTTGGAGTGGGACTCTGCAAGACACTGAAATAGTGTGCTCAAGACAATTTCATGTAGTTAAAAAAGCTTCCAAGAAAACAGTGCCTTTCACTGCAAATTGGAGAGGGGGGAAAAAGTAAGCTTAAAAAGTTTTAATGATTTTAATTGCATCCTCTGTGCATTATTTACATTTTTTTAAAAAATACCCAATCATTCATTTTTATTACCAAAGGAAAGGACAGCTTTTCAGTGACTTATATGAACAGTTATGAGTCCAGGTGAATACCTAAGCTTGCAAGGGTAATGGCCTTGGCCATACCACTTGTTCTTCAATTCCGACAGTGCCCTGTGACATTTCTCAAAAGAGTGGCCAGCTCTGCAATGGAGTAATTCGGCTCTCTGATACTTACCTCTGTGAAGTGACATAACAGGGCATTATTTAAGAGTTTGTTAAAGTGATTTCTTCCTATTTCTGCTTCATTTGATTTTGGTCGGTGCCCAGATGACTCTCTACTCTTCAAAAATTCTGCTTCTTTCCTCAACTTTCCTAGAACCTTTCTTCCAATGGCTCCTCCATCTTAGAACTCCTTGGCCAGATCTTCAGGCCCTTTCTCAGCTGTATTCCAAATGTTTGGCTACCCCTACCTTCTCTGCCTCATATTGGACTCTGTCTAGTATACGCAAGACCCGTTTTATCTTCAAGATATAGAAGAAGAAAGAAGGGAAAGGAATAGAAGAGAGAGAAAATAGAAAAGAAGGCATCTGTAGCTTCTCAAAATTCAGCGGGGAGTTAGGTCCACATTGAGAAGGGGATCAGTCATCACACAAGCACACACACACACCCTAAATGCAACCAGAGTGATTTTTCTGACGCCTAGTCATAATTATATTTTTGCCTGAGTATTCTTCATCTCAATAAGCTAAATTAGAAGTCTGGAATCTTTAGTAAAATGAAATCTGTTGTTTTAATTTATATGATTAGCTTCCCTATGTTTTGCTCACGCACAGGCGCACAGAGCACCTACTCAACTTTCTCCCACACCCCGTTGCCTCCTCTAGAACCCATCCCGTAGGCTAACATCTATCCTCGGACTAAGCAGAACAATCGGGGAACAAAGTGTGGTTGCACCTTTCCACACCCCACTCCTTAATTACCTTTTCTTTCTAAATTTCTCATTGGTGTGAGTTCATCAGTCTACTTGGAGAACATTATAAGACATGGCCTTTCAAAACTTGTCGAGAGAGTTGTTATAAGCGGATTATTATTGTCATGCCGTACTCACCTCTTGGAGCACTTGACACTGAACTGCTGTCAGATTCCCTAAAATCGACATTTCATTAGGGCAAGCATGGACTCGGGCAGTCCCTATTGTATTCCCAGCATCGCAGGCTGTGTGCAGGTAAGCAATGTGTGTGTACTGAGTCAGAGAAAGAAGGCTTACATTGTTACCACTATGTGCACTCAGGAGAGAATTCTCCAAAGAACTAGTTTTGCTTTGTTATTTTTACCACCTTGAATCCAAACCAAATGATGGCTCTTCTGTCTCTACTGGTTGCTGGAAAACTTAGTTCACACAGGCGTAGCCTGGCTCTAATAAACTTTAGTTGTGGGACCAACCCATCTCTTGCTTCATCTATCTTTTCCCTGATATCCTCATTCACTGTTTTAAAAAAAAATTAGGATTTTTTTTTAAATCAAAGAATGTTAGGGGCGCCTGGGTGGCTCAGTCGGTTAAGCATCTGACTTCAGCTCAGGTCATGATCTCACAGTTTGTGGGTTTAAGCCCCGCGTCAGGCTCTGTGCTGACAGCTCAGAGCCTAGAGCCTGTTTTGGATTCTGTACCTCCCTCTCTTTCTGACCCTTCCCTGCTCATGCTCTCTCTCTTTCTCTCAGAAATAAATAAAACATTTAAAAATTAATTAATTAATTAAAGAATATTAAAATATGTGCAAAACAAACTGGGAATTTATTCTTTTAAATAGACAAGTATGGAAACTAGCTTGAAAGCAGAAGCTTGGTATTATCAATCTTCCTGTTTTTAATGAATTGCCAGGTCCTGAAAGTAATTTAGTACAGTAACTCAAATAGGAGAACTCAGATAATATTAATACCTACCACAAATCTCCTTCATATTTGATATTTCCTAGTTAACTCAAAACAGTAACTACCCTTCAACATCAGTAAGAAACAGGAGCCTCTGGTACCCATGTGTTCATCTGTCCGATCTCCCGGCTATTCCACGGGAAGCTGCCAAGTTTCCAACAGTGACTTGGAGGAACGTTTGAAGCTTTTAAATTAAAGTCCACATCTTGAGCAAGGAGGGGGTGTAGGAAAAATTGTGCATGTTGATGCCATGTGCTGGCTATCAGTTAAAGACTAGGGAAATCATGCAAAATGACTTCACGAACCTGTTGCTGGAAAAGGGGACGCATGTTTTTAAAGACACGTGGAAAAGAAGGCTTCATGTTTTTAAAGCCCTTTCGAAAAAATGTTCTCAAGTGTATTAGCTTCATATGGTTATGTAGGGGAAGAGCATCATTTCATAAAATGATTTTAGTCATATCAATGCACCCAACTACAGTTAGCTCACTGCCTCCATTTACCATGCTATACTGAAGAACACTGCTATTCCGCGAGTGTAAACTATTATCAATATGTTCCAATTAGGAAGATCGACAGGATGTTCTGACTACTCAAGAAGATATGGATTTGGTTGTTTTGTTGTTCCGTAAAATACCACACATTACCACAGACTTACAAAAAAGTGGTACTATACTCTTAGAATACTCCGTGGGGAAAGAACATTAGCTTTGTGTATCTCAGACTATAAATAACCTTCCTTCTCCAGCTGCCTAATTCTACTTCCTGGACAAAATAAAAAAAAAAAGTATCATAAAGTAACCCGAATATCCCTTCCTGTAACTCAAAAGCACTAACATTCAAGCAGAAACAGACAAAAGGGGAAAACCAGAAACAGATACCTCTTCTGGCAGGCTGTAATGGCTCCTTGAAACACACTTACTTTTTCAAAAAGCAAGGAAAACTACTCACACTGAGGCCTTGGGAGGTTGAGTACTTCGTTCTGAGAAATAACTCATCAAGCATCTAAACAGCCCATGGCTTTCAGGGAGGCCCCACCACAGCTAAACTCCAAGTTTAAGCGACAGTAGAGAAAAATGCTCCAAGTGGAAGCAACTGTAAACTGAAACATAATCCTACTGACCACAAACTAATGGCTAGCAGCACACAACAATGGGAAGTGCAGATCATCTTTACAAAGGAAAAAATGTATATGATTTCTAAACGAGTCTCAGGAATTTCTAATAAGCTCTTAATGTTTACTTTCAAATTTCTACAAAACAGGCAGAATCCATTTTAATGTTTTGCATCGGATGTCTTACGTATACAACGACAGTGCCCACGGTCGCATCGCTTCAGTATATGGCCTTGAATTAAAGCCAAGTAAGTTTGTGAAGCACCTTTACAGAGTGAGTAAATGCTTCTGGAGTTCTCAAAAAAAAAAAAAAATCTATATCTATTGCATAGGATTTAACTGAAACAAAACAAAGGTGGGCAAGTGTGGAGTGCATTTGGGCGAAGTGGAGTCCAGGCAGGTATTCTGAATATAATCCCCACAGAGAAACGGGCAGGGAATAACAAGGAGGTGGGGAGAAGGAAGAGGGAGGACCATCCATTAAGAGCTCTGGGCGCTGCCATTCAGATATAGATCACGTTGTACATATAATTAGATTTATACCTCTGAGTGATATGTAATGTCACCAGGAATACCTGAATAAACGGCGGTACCCCTACACTTACGGATGATGAATTTAGTGTGCAGCAGTATCGATCTCCATTATTTTCTGATAACTAAAAAAATAAACTGGACTCCTAAAGGGCTTAGAGGCATGCTAGAATTCTCAAAAGGGCTGAAAACAAGACAGGCTGAATAGAAACATCTAATGTAGGTGTTCGTTTCATGGAAACTAAAGGAATTTTGTTTAGTAAACATCTACTATGTGTCAGATACTTCGTTGGGTACTTATTTAATGACATGTTAATCCTGACAACCCTGTGAAAAAGGTATGCTAATACTATGCTTCCAGTGTAGACACCCCCAAGGAGAGTATGTTATCTGTGGCAGAACTCATGGTAGGGACCCCTTCCTAAGGAAAGAAAAAAAAAAAAACCGCAAGGCAACCTGGCTATCCGTGTAAGTACATGACAGTATCCCTCATGACCTTGTAACATGAATCCACTTCAGACTACATGTTTGTGTGTTACCACATGTAGGAGACAAAGTAGTAAAAAATATACAAAAAACTATGCCACATGGCGTTGGGGGCTCATTTCTTTGGATAGAAACCCAACTGAGCAGTGCTGGCATGAACAAAGTTGTTTTCTGGAAAGAAAAGCCTGTGTCACGACTCTGTGCGAGAATCCTCCTACAAACTGAGATTTGAACCAGGTGTGCTTCCAGGTTCCTTCTCGGCTCTCCTGTCTCTTGTGCTGTTGAAATGGCCTGAGTATTGCTTGGTCTGTGTTTATGTGACATCAGAAAGACTGACTGGAAAAAAAATTGCAGAAAATGGAATTCGTTTTTCGTGCACATTTTTACCTCCCTTTTTTTTCACGCATTCATCGTCCTCTCAACAAGCATTTGGGTAGATGATTTTATTTTACTCAATGAACACTGTTGGCCAAAAAAATCGGCAGTTTTGGCAGCATGTTATTCAAGGTTTCAGGTTACTGAAAGGACCATGAGGAAAGAATATAAAATGACAGAAATATTCTTTAATAGGCCCCCAAAAGAACCGTTGAAGTTATATGTTGCAGATAGTCTTTTGGAAGGACATGGCATTTCATGTTGAAATAGCTCATTTAAATCTCTCAGTTCATCATGAAAATAGTAATAAAACATGGCAGGCGTTTACTGGTACCAGTAACCCAAGCCCAACAGTTTACAATCACAGAATGGTCAGTGCAAGTACCAATAACTAGCTACCTGACACGGGGTAGAGGCAGCGCGTGCTTTTGTAAGAATAGGACTTCCAAGCTTGGCCACTCCTGGAAATCGATGTGACCTGAAATAAATGAATGATCCTGCAAAAAAAAAAAAAAAAAAAAAAAACACAAAAGAACAAAAAATTGTAAAGTCACATGGATATAAATTCTACTATTGTAGTTTTAGTAATTCTTTGCTCTTACCTCTTATCCTTGCACACATTCAACTGTCGATCAGATAAAGAAAATTACATTTGTGGTTATTTACCATTTAGCTCTGTAGATACCCAAAAGTTCTTTCAAGTGGATAACATTAAATATTGAAAATAAAATCCGATTAAAATCAACTCTTGATCTTAAACCCCCTAAACAAATATTTTTATTGGCTTAAGTCATGTCGTAAATAGAATCTGAAATCAAATTAGGTGACACTTCTAAGTTTACAACTGGATATTCAACATGTGCATATGAAATTCTCCTGAGAGCATGATTTTTAAGTTTCTTCACGAAGTACTAAGGATGCCAGCCTGTGGAATGAGTTTGGTTTCTCCTGGGGCTTACATGTTTGACACTGTTGTCTGTGCTAGTGAGGACGGAAGCTTAATTAAAGATCTAATCTGAGCGTTAACAAAATAACTGCTTTTAGATTTTAACTACAGTAGATGTACTCATGGCAAATGTACAGGGATAACATCTCTTAGCAGCTCAAACGAGCACACATTTTGAACTGCTGTCAGGGGTAGCTTCAATGAATACTGAAAATGTGCCAGAAAGGCTATGCAGAACAATGTCAAGGTCTGATCCTGCCCTTTGATAATCACCAAGTGATGGGCAACTTGGAAAGCCAACTATTTTTACTGAAAAATACCATATTCAGAGGGTGATTTTCCTAGACACAGGTACACAGAAAGGCAAGGATTTCAGAATTAAAATGTATTTTTTTATAGATACCACCATGTATTTAACTAAACAACCAAGGCCACAAATCAGCAGTATCATCTCTGAATGAGAAAAACAGGAAAGCTAATATGGGCTTTTTTAAAGTAGGCTCTATACCCAACAAGTCTCATCCAACATGGGGCTTGAACTCATGACCCTGAGACCAAGAGTCACATGCTCTACTGAGTGAGCCAGCCTTTAAAATCCCAAAACCATTGTATAGGCTTTAAAATCCCAAAACCAACAGGAAAGAATAAAAGCTTGCATTCCCTAATTTCAAACTAAGAGTGAGAGAAACTATATAAGCTCATTAAATTCCTTCACCTATAAAAGAATAGCACAGGAAAAGAGGATTTTGAAAACAAAATTATTCCAGCTTAAAAATCCTCAAGTTCAAGTGAAACTCAATTGAATACTTTTAAAAGACTAATAAAAATTTTATAAGTTAACAAATACACAAAAATCTTGAGCCCCTGATCATTTAAAAACAATACGCACAATTTCAAGCAAGCTGTTAACTGTAGTCCATATAACTAAAACTAAAATCTAAAAGAAGCAAAAGGTTTGAATGAATTGGCTTTACCATAAAAATTACTTGTAAAGTGATGAAAAAAATCTCCTGGTAATGTGTAGTACCACAGTTGAGTTTTAATCGGTTTTTAAGGAATATTTGTAATATTACTCAAGGGATCTTAAGTCTTAGAGAAATATACACCTCAACTCATTTTACATTGCCAGATAGCTCTAATTTTAAAATTATGGAAATAGGAACATAAAAAATAAATTGCAGAGCAACGTCACTCATGATCATAGTATAAAATTCTAATTAAAAAGTTATCAATTCATTCAAAATCCTTATCCAAAAATATGTCCTGACCAATCAGACCTTTCCAAGAATGGAAGCTTAGTTTAATTTAGCCACTGTATCAAAATAGTCAAGTAGATAAAAAATTAAATTGTAAAATCAGACGTGGATCAACAAACATCGAGAAGCCTGTGGCCAAAAAATAGCCATTGCGAACAAAAAAACCTTAAGAAAATATTAAAAGTAAACAATTAAATGAAGATTAATGATCAACCCCCAAATAAATATCCTAAATGGTGACCAAAGCTATTTTCATTAAAATGGGTAACTAGAGATTTCTGTCCTCATTATTAATCACATAATATTAATTATCTTACACTAAATTATATATAGGTCTAGTAAATATAGTAGTCAAGAAAATAATATACTTAGTAAACATAACAGAAAAATAGAGACAAGAGTTTTCATGTTTTGCCAATAATATAATCACAAAAGTAGATACTGCCAAGACTTCTGTTTTTAAATAATGACAAGTATGAATAAGAGAATTTGGTAAGGTTAACCTATTTTTTTAAACTTTAACAATAAGACCCTAGACATAGAAATGGTGAGAGATATTCTCTTCATAATTACATTAATACAAAATATGCAGGAATAAGTCTAACAAGAAAAGGACAGAACTTCTATGAAGAACATTATAAAAACTTGTGAAAGACCATAAAACTTATGATTACATAAAAGGAGATAAAATATTTTTATATGGAAACATGTTATTAAAATATTAATTAAGTGAAAATTTATTTGGAAGCAAAATGAAATCCTAAGAAAACTTCAATATTTAGAAAGCATATAGTCTTTTTTTAATATTTATTTATTTTTGAGAGAGAGAGATAGAATGTGACTGGGAAAGGTGCAGAGAGAAGGGGAGACACAGAATCTGAAACAGACTCCAGGCTTGAGCTGTCAGCACAGAGCCTGATGCAGGGTTCGAACCCACGGACTGTGAGAACATGACCTGAGCCAAAGTCAGATGCTTAACTGACTGAGCCCCAATAGTCTTAGTAATTATACAGGCAGGTAAGGAGTAAAGAGAATATGAACTCTGAACCCAGACCCAGGGACTTCTAAAAATATGTCTCCAAATTTATTTTAAGTCTGGTTTGCAGAATTCCATAGTACTAAGAGAACTATGGAATTATAGCATATTGATTAGATTGTCCCTGGTAATCTGCATGGTTCATTGTGAAACTCTTGTACAACCACACACCCCAGAAGGGTGACATGAATAACACAGCATAAAAATTAAACAATGAGGGGATCAGCCTCTGTGGGTTCAACTGTCCATGCCAGTCTCAACCTCATCTTTTGCAAAGCAAGCATCCTCTTTTAATGAAAAGGTCAGAAGGGACTCCTTACATGATGTGAAAACATTAGGGACCAGACTTTATAATGACTCAAATATGATACAGATATCATAAATAAATATTACCATATAGAATAAAAAATCATGAATACAATAAGTAAAACCAACCAAATG
Organism: Crocuta crocuta; assembly: GCF_008692635.1. Lineage (NCBI taxonomy): Eukaryota > Metazoa > Chordata > Mammalia > Carnivora > Hyaenidae > Crocuta > Crocuta crocuta. The sequence continues at coordinate 7,105,166 of NW_027531522.1, forward strand.
AGATGATTCATGAATGCAAGGCCAGTTTAATAATTGAAAAATTCATGTTGTGAGTAAACAAAAAAGATAATATGATGATCATATGACTACTGTGATATGGAAAAAGCACTTGACAAATTTTTATATTCATATATATAGATACGGATATAGTTAGATATAGATATAGATAAACCACATTATGAACAGAAGGGAACATCTCTATCTGATGAAGCAAAACAATCTTTCAACAAATATAGCACTTAAGGTTGAGTTATTGACAGCCTTCTTCTGAAATAAGAACAAGTTTAGAAGCTATCACCAGTTCTATTTAACATTTCCCCACAATTACTAGCCACTGCAATTCAACAAAACAAAGAAAACAGAAGGCTAAACATTTAGATAGAAGGAAATAAAATTGTCATTATTTGCAGACAAAATAATTGTGAACCTAAAAACTAAAAAATATACATATATATTCACAATTATTTTAGGTATAAAATTTTAATAAATACAATTAGCAAGGTCATTGGACACAAGATCAATATATAAAATACAATTGCATTTCTCTATACTAGCAACCAAAAAATAATTTTTAAAATATAATTACAAGAGCTGCAAACCTATCAAAAACCTAAGAATATATTAACAAAATATTTGTAAACATACACACTAAAAGCTTCAGAATTTTATGAAATTAAAGAAGCTCTAAATAAACTGAGATAAGAAATATTTGAAAAGATCATTTTTCAGTAAAATACAATAAATATTACATATGAACAACCATTTTATACCCACAGATTAAAAAATTTTAAGAGACTATAATGCCTGATGCTGGTAGAAAAATGGGGGGAAAAGCACTCTTATTTTGCTACTGGAATTTTAAGTGTTAAGATTTGAAGGGAAAGTACATATCTTTCTGTAAAAATATAGTAGTGTCACTCATAGTTGTTTATTGCATAGAATTGAAAGCACCCTATACAAGTAAACGTGTACAAGAATGGATTTTAAAGCATTGTCACTCAACAGGAAGATAGCTAAACACGTTGTGGGATATCCAGACCAAAGAAATGAAGCAAGCAAACAAAAAGAATTAGACTTCTTGTACTTCAAGGCAAGGCTGAGTATCAGGGACAACATTTAGTCTTCTTAAATTAGCACGCACATACATGCACAGAATGTATTAGACAACAGTTTTTAAATGTAAGACAATAAGAACGTACGATCACAGGATAATGATCTCCAGAGAAAGAAGACAGAGCTATGCCACACAATTTCCCCTGTTTACTGCCTAAATGGTTCCCAGCTTACCATGTACGGAGGGGAGAGCCAGAAGGAGTGTGAAGATCTCTTCAGACTGAAAAGATGGAGATGCTACTTTGGGGATGCGCAGGCGGCTAGAGCCACAGGGCAGAGGACAGAAGGCCAGGGCTGCAGAGAGAGCTGCAGAGATCCACAGAGTCTCCCCCCTCCCCTGAATCTCCACCTGAGTACTGACTGGCGCATGCATGTGAGGAAACTAAGGGAGGCTGGAAGTTAACCTTCTAAAAGGGGCAGCTGGAACATTTCTCAGAGAAAGGGCCAGAAATCAAAGCCTCTGTCACTCAACACCAGAATGAAAAAAATTAATTAAACCGAGGATCTAGAGTACTCAAGTCAAATGAAAACTTATGTCCAAAAAAAAAAAAAGATACGCAAATCTTATAGAATGTTCATAATGACCAACATTTAGAAGCAACTGAAATATCCTTCAGCGATCAGCAAATAAACAAACTGCTTCATCAATGCATTGGAATACTACTCTGTAGTAAAAAAGGATGGAACTGCAGTCAACAAGGATGAAAGTCAGACCTATTAAGCTAATTGAAAGAAGACAGACTCAAAAGGCTACATAGGCTATTAATGTCTTTATATGACATTATGGAAAGGGCAACATCAGATCAGTAGATGTCCGTGGCTAGAAGTGAGATGGGCATTGACTGCAAAGTGGAATAGCCCTGGGGGGAAAAAGGAACTCCTTCAGATCTTGAGTTTTCTGGTGGTTGAACAATTACATATGTTTGTTCAAACTCAGTGAACTGTCCGCCAAAAAGGTTGAATATTGCTGCATTTAAATTATACTTTAACAGATGGACAATACTTAGCAGTCCTTTCTGTTTCAAATTTTAATCCACTCCGTCACAAAATCGTAAAGGAAAAAAAAAAAGGTTAACTGGCACACATACAAAAAAAAAATTTTTTTAAATACGACCTTACTCCACTGTCAAATAATGAGCTAGGTTTATAGTTTTAGACAAAAGATGGCCACAGTCTCCCTCCCCATCCATTGACATGCTTCCCCCACCAACCCCAGTTTGCAAGGACTATAATTTAAAATACGGTCAGCACTGCTAATTTGGCATACTTCCTTGGAAATCTCAAAGGAGAAACAGAAAAATGTTCAAGAGGGTTATATGAGCCTAAAGAGGATCGACAATACAGGTGTATTAGTGTAAAGTTTTAATAGGATACTAATATACCTAGGCAATGACATCTACACAAAAGAGGGAAAACAGAACAAAACCCTCCTGTTTCCCTTAGAGATTCACAAACCTTGATTGAAATGTCATTATTTTGTTATAATTGCTCTGTTTTAAGAGGCTGTGTGAAAATCGTAATGGTGCTTAAAAATACACGAGAAAGAAGACTGTTACAAAGAAGGCTTGAGAGTGATTAAACTGCAGTCAAGTATTTGTCAATTTATGTTATAGATGGTGCTTAATCTCTGTTCTCTGTTTCCAGAAAGAAGTGAAACTATTTTTCTTTCTGTTTTGCAAAAATTGGATTGCTCTAAAAAGAAGGCACACTTATTGTACATGAGTTCTGGCAACTAGAGAATATTATCAGAATGCCCCCCACCCATGCCTTCAGCCCAACCTTGTAAAAAACGTGGCAAGAGGGGTGCCTGGGTGGCTCAGTCAGTTGAGGGCCCAACTTTGGCTCAGGTCATGATCTCACGGTTCATGAGTTTGAGCCCTGCATTGGGCCTGCTGCTGTTAGCACAGAGCCAGCTTCTGATCCTCTGTTCCCCCCTGTCTTTCCCTCCCCCACTTTCTCTCTCTCTCTCAAAAATAAACAAACATAAAAAAATTATAAAACAAAAAGTAAAAAAAATGTGGCACGAAAAACACTGGTTATTAAAACAATGTTTTTGGGGAAACTCAATTAATGACAAGTTATTCTGTTGATCAGGAGAGTTTCAAGCAAGATAAACCAGAGTTCTATGTATACAGCCTGTAGCTAGAAATGAAAATACGTAGTACCATCATTCTGCAACATGAAAGAAAGACAACAAAAAAAAGTGTTTCAAGAGGAAAACGTCCTACCATGATTTGTGTTTGCTACATGATCAGCATCAGGAAGGTGGCTGTCTCCACTGGCCGATCCTTTCATGAACTCCCAGTGTGAATCTTCTGTGAGAAATGGTTCCCAGCCGCAGAAACCGGATTCAAAGTCACACGTGAGATGATTTGCTGTTATGCGTGGGAGGGGGGTGGGTGGAGGAAGGGAAACAGATGAGGAGAAATTAATTCCTGAAATACAGACTTTACATTAGCCAATTAACTTCGAGGGCAGAACAAGCATTCCACTTTGTAATAATTGTTTTCTGAATATCAGGATAGCTTTGCTTTTTTCTCAGTTTTCCATGTGGTGTGTGAGACAGCACCCTTCTAGATTCTTCTGACCGCAAGTCTGACACGTTTCATCCTAGCTGTGGCCAGCTCTGTGGTGCTGAGCGATGCACAGTGAAAGGAGAGCTTTTCAGGGAATGACTGATGCATCTGCCAAGACCACCAAGACTCAACTGCTGAGTCAGTAGTTTCAAAAGATCCAGTTGAAAGAGGGGAATGGACTCTGGACACCCAAACAGTTTATGGTTGGTGCTGCGGTATTCATTCTGTTATGCTATTTTGATAGTTTCTCCAAAAAAAAAAGCCTACTCACTTTGGAATTGCAGGTAAATTAGACGTTCTGAACTTCACCTTTTGTTTCCCTCTTAATACACAACTAAAAAGTTGGGAAATACTTAAGTTTCCATATTGATTACGAAAGAAAACACTATGGAGGTTCCTCAAAAAGTTAAAAATCGAACTCCCATATGGTCTATCAATTGCACTACTAGGTACTTACCCAAAGGACGCAAAACCACAGACCTGAAGGGATACATGCACCCCAATGTTTACAGCAGCAGTATTTACAACAGCCAAATTGTAAATAATGGGAAGAACCCAAATGGCCATCATTTACTGATGGATGGGTAAAGAAGATATGGTGGATATGTATTCTTCAAAAAGAATGAAATTTTGTCATTTCCAATGAACTGGATGGAGCTAGACAGTATTATGCTAAGCTAAATAAGTCAGTCAGAGAAAGGCAAATACCATATGATTTCACTCATACGTGGAATTCAAGACACAGATGAACACAGGGAGGGAAAAGAGAGNAAACAGTGCGTGTTAACTAATTTGAATTTAAATGAAAACTTGGAGAAAAAAATAATAAATGAATAAATAAATGAATAAAATGAAATACTTTAAAACAAATAACTAGTTCTAGAACAACTCAATGTTTGGGGTGAGCTACACAGCATCTGTACCAGCTTTGCCACCAAATTAGTGAGAAAAATACAGCAGGACTGGACAGTAAACTAGAAATTCCAACAACCTGATTTGGGCTTTTGAGAAATTAGTTTTTATGAGCTTAAATTTCCTTTGCCTACAATAAGAATCATAGCATCAGGCTATCTTAGGTATTAGCTTGAGGAGTAAATTAATACAATTTAAGAATTTATTTCCAAATACTCTTTTTCATGCATATGCATTTTTAGAACACTGGGACAAAATATTCTTGGTCAGAACATACCCAAAGTCTTGACAAACTCAAAGTTTTAGCAGGCTCCCTAGGATCAAAATGCTATTATCTAGGGGTGCCTGGGTGGCTCAGTCAGTTGAGCACCCAACTTTGGCTTAGGTCATGATCTCACTGTTCGTGGGTTCAAGCCCCTGGTTGGGCTCTGTGCTGACAGCTCAGAGCCCAGAGCCTGCTTCAGATTCTGTGTCTCCCTCTCTCTCTGCCCCTCCCCGACTTGTGCTCTGTCTCTCTTTCAAAACTAAACATTAAGGGNATTAAAAAATATTTTAATGCTATCTTTAGTAATTAGAACAGACATGTGACCAGAAGTACCCAGTGTGGTGCCAGGTGTTTTACATATATTCCCATGTGTCCTCTCAAATCCTGGGCACAGTAAGTGTAATCATCCTTCTAAGAGAAAAGCTACTCTGAGTACTTGTCTGTGATAAATTAAGTAAACAGAACATCTGGGCTTTGAAATGTCTGTCACCAAAGCTCATACTATGAAGCCTCCCTAACCCAGGCACTACATCACCATATGCCTGCTCCTAACCATTATTTTCAATTTTACATCAGATGACCAAATTGACCAGTATATTGAATAAGCTCACAATATCTTAACAATCAAAGGACCAAATTTCTATAAACAAGGATGCCTGGTTTTATGACCAGATAGTTCATCACTAACGTGTCAACTCTTAAAACACTGAAGTCCACTATGCAAGTAACACTACCACTTGAGTTTTTTCTACATGTAAACATTTAGATCTCAGAGCTATGTTTGTTTAAAGTCATATAATTGATATATAATGCTACTTTTCTTCTTAACAAGCAAATACTGCCTTCTTCCTGAAATGGATTTCCCCAAAAAAGAAACACAACTACATTATAATAATGAAAAATGTTGCATACTACCTAATGGTAAATCAATAGGACAAGGAAATGCCACTCACCCATGCACTTAACTGGAAATCTTAGAGATGCTTTTTTCTTTACTCAGCTCTGGCTACAGAGTTCAGAGGGTACTACTGATAAAAGTTAATCCTCAAAGAAGAATCTCTTCTGTTTTTTTGACAGTCTTAAGCACCAATAACAAGCAGTGACTGTTTCCCCGGCCATCTGGAAAATCCTCTGGTCTAACTCCTTGGTTCTCTATGAACTTTGCCACTTATTAGGTGACCTCAGACTCTTCTCAGTTGGTAGAGTGTAGAAATACGCAAGTCAGGATACCTATCTGACCTCTAAATGTGCTTAAAGGTTTTGGAAATGGTAAAGAACTCTTCCCCTACTCCCAAGGGTACCCAAAATTATTCCTTGAAAGAGAAAATCTTCCATGGGTAGGTTGACCATCCATCTGGGTTGTCTCAGTTTATGCCTGTTATCCTAGTATAATAATTAATACCTCTTTTTTCCCCCTCTTAAGCATCCCTGTTTGGGTAATCAATTCAACACTGTCCTGTTGGGCAATATAAATTAATATACTAAATAAATAAATAAATAAATAAATAAATCCATGCAAACAGCAATCTTATTCACTGCAGGTAGCCGCTGATGTACCCAGCAACCATCCTATTACCCAACTAGGCAATACTATGAAATGGCAATAAAGAACTCTGGATTGTATAAATGTTGAAATGTGGCTTTAGGAAAAAAATTGATTTCTTTCATTATCTGGATGTTTCACCAGTTAAAATGTCAATCGTTGCACTTTCCACAAAACAGGAGAAACACCCTGTCCTTTGAAAAATGAAAATTTGTTTTTCAAATTCATCACCCTAAAGACATGTGCAAGCAAAATGGTACAGTCACCTCTGTAAAAATGTGACTGAATCACTCAGCTGTTTATACCAATGACATTTAACCCAGTATACGTCATGGGACGTTTTTTTAAAACTAAGTATTGTAGAAGTTAACTGTGCTACAAACTATATCAAATTCCAGTCACCAAAGTTTAGGTTTTTCCATTAAAATTCCCCTACATAATTCAACGAGTTTAAGTTGTAATTGTAAATATCTGGGAAAAAAACAGGAGAGCCAAACACATTCTGGCCACTAATAAATGCCTGACACCATGTGTGTTAAATGCTAAACATTTAGAAAACCTAAAACATCATCTATGCATATTATAAGTAGAAGGTGTTCATCACAGTGATTTTGATTATTTGGTTGCTTTTATTTTAACTTCCTGTGATTATAGAACACGCTTCACTATTTCTAATCAGACCATGAGAAATGCCACTGTTCATAATTTTAGTGAAGTTTTGCTGATTTCATCAGAGTAATATTTTTAAATTATGACAAAGCTTTCTCTTGCATATTTAACCACTGCAGCATATTGGCAGAAGAAAAAATTCACTGTGGCAGCTGAGGAAAATTCTTTTGGATTATGAACATTAAAATATTTATAAATCTTCTAGTTCAGAAGTAAATCACTTTTTTGTGATATAAGAGAAAAAAGTATCTATGGGAATAAAAGAAGAATGGAAGCATATATTAGATCTTAACTCTGATCATATTATATAAACATTTTTAAACTTATTGAGAAACCACAAGGATCTTTTCTCCACTACATGTATATTTCCCTTGCCTGCAGAAAATTTTTAACATACCTCTTTTTTTCAAAATATGAAAGATATCCAGAGGCAGCACCACAGTAAACATTAAATGTGCTGCACTGGATTCTTGGTTAAAACTTCTTACACTTGAATACTGTATCGGCTTCTTTATTTTTTTCTTCCTTCTCATTTAAAGTGTCACCATTCTTACCAGCATTTTAAATGCTCTTAAAAAATCCTACAAGTAAAAGAATATCTTTTCCTCCAGAATTTCCCATACCATTCGATTCGAACACAGATCTGTCCAACTTTCCATCCTTTTTGAAACACACATACAGTCTTTTTCCATGCTATGATTGAAAAAGACATACATAGTATCTTATTTTTGTGTGGTAAAAGAGAGGTGGCATAAACCTGATCTTTTTAACCATTTTACACATACAGTTCGGCAGAGTCGAGTACATCCACGCTGTTGTGCAGCCATCACAGTCATGCATCTTCCAGACCTTTGTCTTTGCAAAGTGAAATTCCATCCCTAGTAAACACCAATTCCCCATCTGTCCCTCCGCCACCTCCGCACCCCCCATTCTGCTTTCTGTCTCTATGAACCTGACTCCTCCGTGGACCTTATGTAAACAGAATTATACAATATTTGTCCTTTTGTGACTTTTTTCATTTAGCGTAATGTCTTCAGAGTTCATCCACGTGGAATGTGTCTGGAAATTAGGTATATTTTATATGTAAATTGCTCAGCTCGCGAATGTATGCCTTTAGATATGTTTGGGGCGAGGTATATTTTAACCTTATATTTAAATCTTATTTTAATATTTAAGGTATATTTTATTCGTAATACTTAAAAAATAGGGGTAACCTGGGTGGCTCTGTCAGTTAAAAGTCCAATTCTTGGTTTCAGCTCAGTTCATGATCTCACAGGTCTGAGGGATCAAATCCCACATCAGGCTCTGCGCGGACAGTGCAGAGCCTGCTTTGGATTCTCTCCCTTCCTCTCTCTCTGCCCCTGCCCCACTCATATTTGCTCTCTCCTTCTCTCAAAAAAATAAATATTTTTTAAAAGAAATCTTTAAAAATACATTGCAATGCAATGTCCCTCTTTTACACAGGAGCATATTAATAAATGTCAAAAGTCTATCATTTGGAATCATGCAGTATTTGTCCCTTAGCTGGCTTATTTCACATAACATAGTGACTCCACTTATATGAGGGATCTAAAATATTCAAACTCCTAGAAACTGAGAATAACACAGTGGTTATCAGGGGCTGGGGGTACAGGGAAATGGTGAGCTGTTGTTCAGTGGGTAGAAAGTGTCAATTAGGCAAGATGAATTCGTTTAGAAATCTCATCCACAGTACAGTCAACAAGACTGTATTGTGCATTTCTTTTCCAATTGTTTCACAACACTTTGTTTAGGGCTTTGTCAAAAATACGACCTTTCATAAATTATTTTCAGAAGAGAGGGACAGAAAAGGGGTGGGGGGGAACCCTCACTTGTCTGCTGCTGGCTAAGACACGCTGGGCAGGACCGGTTTTCACGTTCGTTGAAATGATGTCCTTGAAGCTCAAAGTGCTTCACAGGTATTTGCCTTTGAAACTCCCCCACAAATCTCGGTGGTGGGGACTTAGAGGGTCGGCGTGGCGAGGTTTACCGAGCAGGAGCACTGAGTCTGTTCCAACGTTAGCAGGTGCGATCTTCCGCCGGGGAAGAGTTCCGCGCCTCTGACGACTTCTGCAAGCCGGCCCGAAGGAAGCCGCGGGGGTGCCCCGGACACGCCACACCTGGGCGCTCCGCCGTCGGACGCTGCAGTCCTTGCCGCAACCACCCTCTCTCCGCTCTAAGAACTGGAAGCGGGGCGCTCCCTGCCGGGTTGGGGGCTCCCCGGCGAACACCTCTCTCCCTCGGGGCTGGCTCCCGGCGTCACCGCGGTCCCGGGCCCTCCCACCCGGGCTCCCAGCTCCCAGGGGCGCGCCGCTGGGGGNGGGAGGGCGGGCGCCGCGCTACCGCGGCCGTCGGGCATGTGTCCCCACACGTGCGGCCACACGTGCCGCCCCAGCACGTTAAGGGCTAAAAATCTCACGTTCAGGGGTTTTACAACAAGAAGGGACAGAGGACCCCTGGTAAAGGTGAAGGACAGAGATTAGGTGTGTGCGTATTCCAGACTCAGTAGAGTATATGCATTCCTCAAGTGCATTTGCTGTGTGTCCATTATACTTCAACAAAACTGTTTTTAAATCTATTGTTTGGGGCGCCTGGGTGCCTCAGTAGGCCAAGCATCAGACTCTGGGTGTGGGCTCAGGGCCTGATCTCAGGGTTTCCTGAGTTCGAGCCCCTGGTCTGGCTCTGCACTGACAGTGTGGATCCTGCTTGAGATTCTCTGTCGCCTCCCTCTCTCTCTACCCCCTCCCTCTCGTGCTGTCTCTCAAAGTAAATAAATAACCCTAAAAAAAATAAAAATAAATCTATCGTTTGGTATTACACTGATGCACTTAGGAATTAGTTACAGAAGTTTTAGCCTTAAAGATCTCTTGACTGGGGCATCTGGGTGGCTTAGTTGGTTAAGCGTCCAACTTCAGCTCAGGTCATGATCTCACGGTTGGTGGGTTCCAGTCCCGCATCGGGTTCTGTGCTGACAGCTCAGAGCCTGGAGCTTGTTTCGGATTCTGTGTCTCCCTCTCTCTCTGATCCTCCCCTGCTCCTGATCTCTCTCTCTCTCTCTCTCTC
>NW_027531522.1:7115333-7125192 GCF_008692635.1 Crocuta crocuta
AAAAAAAAAAAGAATCTTTTGACCAGTTTGCCTTAAGTCTGCTTCTTTTTGTATACCATCTCTTATCTCAGTTGTGGCTTCATTTCTGAAGACTATTCGGCTCAGTGGTTCTCAAACTTTAATATACAAAGGAACCACCTGAGACACTGTTAATCGTCAGCTTTTGGTTCGGTAAGACTGGGCTATGGCCTCAGGTTCTGTATTTCAAAAGAGCTCCCAGATGCTGCTGATGCTGCTGGTCCACAAGTTAACACTAGAGTAGCAAAACCCTAGCCACACTCCTTTTCACTTAACAATTAACTGCTTTATAAAAGGCACAGGGCTAGAGGCTCAGTCAACTACTCTTGTTAAAAGTATCTAAAATTAAGAGGGACTTGGTAACAAAAGAACACCTGAGTGAGTGTGACTAGGGAAAAGCACACTGACTCCATAATACCAACGAACTGTATTCATCAGTTAATATTTCCTGAGTCTCCAGTAACTACCCATCATGCTATTCAAACTGCATATATGAGCTACACTGTCCTAGAGATTCATCCTAAAATGGGATAAATTGAAGGGATAAAAGCATGTTTCTTGTGCTGTATGAACTTGGGAATACTATTTACATGAAAAGTTTGCATTACGAATTCACTTACTTCATAACATACAAATTGAAAAGTAGGTGTAGAATATTTCAAAGTGGTTCTAAATTTCAAAGGGAAGCTCCTCTTATTTAGTGATTATATATAAGCACTTATATATGCACAAATATATTAAGTATTTTAGTGCAGAAAACAGTGTAATGTTATATCAATTCTAATAATTTGATTGCTGTATAATTTCCTCAAAACAAAAATGATTGAATAAATATATACATGAAATACTCATGTCAGCATCAAAATATATGGAGATATATGCATCAAAATATACATAATATGGCTACATTTTTACATCATACCCCTTTTATTTTATGAAGTTGGTCTCAATCAAGCAAACATACCAGGTTTTCTTTGTTCAAATGAAATGACATAATTTGGAAAATTTAACACACTAAGAAGTAACACTATCTGTTGAAAAGCACAGACATCTTCCCCTTTGTTCAAGTAAAGCAAATAGCAGAATGGTATCAGGATATACTCCCCTAGAAAAATCCCACATATGTAACCAATGAAACTTCAACAAAAAAAGAGAAATGGGAAAATATGTTCAAAATCAAATGCTAAATATCTATTAATGCTCCAGGTGGAATTTGATTTTTAAGAAATTAAAAGAAGAACATAAAGAACCCTTCACTGGAGGGGAAAAAAGAGAGGGGAAAAAGCCAAGTGTCAATATGTACAACTGAAAATATATTTACATTCAGCCAATGAATCCAAGAATAATACAAACTATTAGTAAGGTGAATTCCTCCAGAAGAAATGACATGAAATGTTAAAGCATAGAAAAGAAATTGACAGGGGTGTCTGGGTGGTGCTGTCAGTCAAGCAACCTACTCTTGATCTAGGTTCAGGTCATGATCTCACAGTGAGTTCAAGCCCCACATCAGGCTCTGTGCTGATGGTGTGGAGCCTTCTTGGGATTCTGCCTCTCCTTCTCTCTGCCCATCCCCTACCTGTGCACGTGTGTGCACACCCGCTCTGTCTCTCTCTCAAATAAATAAACTTAATTTTTTAAAAAAGAAACTGACACATTAGAGAAAATGAATTGTCCTTACATATTTTTTGAGTGGAAAAAGAGAGTGCCCAAACATTCCACCAAGATTATACTAGTAAGTAGATTTTTTTTTTATGTCTATTTATTTTTGAGAGAGAGACAGAGCATGAAGCAGGGGAGAGGCAGAGAGAGAGGGAGACACAGAATCTGAAACAGGCTCCAGGCTCTGAGCTGTCAGCACAGAGCCCAACATAGGGCCTGAACCCTCGAACCCTGATTTCATGGCCTGAGATGAAGTCTGACACTCAACTGACTGAGCCACCCAGGCACCCCTGTTATTTTAAATCTACTATTAAAAGCAAGTGTCTGAGGCATTAATGGACTTGCTGTTTACAAATAGGCAGAGGATTCCTGCCTCACTTTCCCATCTCCTCTTTCCTGCATCCCTTTGCATTGCTCTTACTAAAATCCTTACCCATCAACAGAAAAGCATTTTGTACAAAGAACTTTTCATTTAAAAGGTGACACTTACCTTGCTGCAATATTTTTTTCAACAAAATATATCATTAAAATAAAACCGCAGCAAAATAAGTGACAAATTTTTAATAATTAAGAAAACCCATGTGATTGTGATATGGGATTTGGATTCATTTAGTTAGAAGACATCATTTCCAAAGAGATGCAAGTTTCCTAGTTGCTAAGTTACCTGATATGAGAACCATCATGTGGGTTGTAAATTAAATTATATTTCCTTTCAAATACAACTAGACTTGAATAATAATGGGACTTCTTGTCATCACTCCTATCAAAGACTCTCCATAAAAATCCTAAAAGGCAGGTGCTGGACCTAAATTTTGCCCAGTCATGAATATCAACCATGGCTGACATTTCTACAGTCATCATGGCTGCCTAGAAGGCAATGACAGCCCTTCTCTTTAACCCCCCCGCCCCCCGCCAAAGCTTTCCATATAATTGGTCAGAATGCAAAATGCCCTATACTTAATAAAGGTCAGCAATCCATAATATATATCTCCAAAGGGAAAAGTATAAAGAGGATCCTTCTCCCACCCATCTTCCTCGTCAACATGCACACAGGCCACAATACAATTACTCACTTGTTCAACAAAGTTTGCAGTGTTAACAAAAAGTACCAAGCTTTAAATTAGCTTAGAGACCTGCATAAAGAATAGTGTTAATAACTTCAGAATGAGAATATCCATTCATTTTACTTCATACATATTAACTTAACCTCACTCAGTGCAAAGACTTTTAAATCCAACCACACTCATGAATGTGAGCATGGGAAGAAGTAAATCACTAATTCACTTACAACGGGTTGCTGGGTCTTCATCACTGTCATCAGAACAGTCCCACTGAGAGTCACAGACCAATTCTTGGGCGATGCACTGGCCACTGGCACAAGTAAATTCACCTGTAGAGCAAAGCTTTCTGGATGGAGCGTGTACACAGGCGTAGACCCAGAGCTGATCCAGCCCAATGAAACCTTTTTGGCTCAGAATAGTCCCTTCAAAGATAATCTTCAAAAAGCAAAACATGAACAATTTATGAGTTGATAATCTCCTTTAAAAGACCCCTCCAAAAAAGAATAGACATTTAATAATTACAGAGAAAAACACCTGTTAAAAGAGAAGCAAATACAACCGATAAAGTTCCTACTTGAGAGGCCTGACTCACATGCATAATCGGTCTGAATGGAAAAAGCCCTACATTTAGGAAAGGTCAGCAATCCGTAACATATGTCACCAAAGGGAACAGGATAAAGACTATGGGCACAGTAGATCCACTGACGCCTCTGAGAAACCACCCATGAGCACTAGAAATACAACATGCCACTTCACCCTTGGCAATGTCCCTGGCTGCAAACTTGATACTTGAACGTCATCTTCACTGCTCTCTATCTTTAATATTCAGGGAAAAAAATAAATATTATCACTACTTAGACACCAAAAGCTCTAACTGCACCTGGTTTCTAAACGACTGAAATCAGCATTGGAATGCAAAAAGGGAAATGTTAGGCAATAGTAAGAGGAGACAACAGAAGAATAGAAAATTTAAAAGAATAAATATAAAATATAAGAATCTACTTTCAGAGAAGAATTTCCCTAATAATCAAACAAGTGCTAATTAAAAGAAATAAGTCTCATTTTCTCCAATTGAATTGCGAGAAGGTATACAGTATTAGCAAGTGAAATGGCCATACTTGTTAGTCCAGTCTAAGCTACTGTCAAAGGATTTTCCTTGAGCTTCTATCAAGAGCAATGATAAGCTAACACCAGAGCGAAGGAGAGGTATGAATAGCTGACTCTACTAAATAATGAATTCTCTGCCATCCAGAATGGTAGCCACAAGCTAGAAATGGCAATTTCTAATTAAGTTAACTAAAATAAAATTAAAATTCCATTCCTCAGCCATACTAGCCACACTAAAAGTGTTCAGTAGCCACATGTGGCTATTGGCTACCATATTGGAAAGCACAGATACTTAAATTTCTCCTTACAACAGAAAATACCATTGAACAGCAACGAACAATATGCTGTTAATGCACAAGATACTAGAAATAAAGACTAATTTCTTTGAGTTTCTTCTAGCTAAGAGTCTCTGAATAGATTTTCTCCTTTGCAAAAATATGAAATATATATACATATATATTTGTTAAGAATTACTTAAGGGAGCACCTGGGTGGCTCAGTTGGTCGAGTGTCCAACTTAGGCTCAGGTCATGATTTTGCAGTTCATGAGTTCATGCTGGCAGCTCAGAGCCTGGAGCCTGCTTTGGATTCTGTGTCTCCCTCTCTCTTTGCTCTACCTCCACTCACTGTCCATCTCTCTCTCTCTCAAAAAGAAATAAAAACTTAAATAAAAAAATTACTTAAGATCAAGTCTCAGTTTACAAATATATCTAACAATTTAGTCTAGAAAATTATATTAAATTTAAATCATACCTAATAATAAAAAAACTTTGTATGCTGCTGTATACATTCTACATATGAATATCAAAGTATAAATACATATAAATTATTGGATCTATTGCTATATGTTGTTATAGCAGCAAGAGATCAGCTATGCATAAATGATATCAGTTTGGGTTTCAAAATTGATGAGTTTAAACTCAGATCTCAAAAGGGTGCTATTATTGAAAAGTTAATTACATCTAATATGTACTTGGAAATCTAGAATAGCTCCCAAATTACTTTCTTTATATTTTATCTTTGATTTAAATAAAACAAACTTTAATATCCAGTTTATAGAAAAGGAATGAAACTCTAATCATTTAGTACCTCTTTCAGAAGTTATAAAGAGAAATATCAGCTTAGAAAATTAAAATAGTGTCAAATGTTATTTCAATAGGCTATGATATAAACCTCAACTTTGCTGTGATTAATACAAAAATGTTATGGTTCAGAAATTCCAATCTGAGCAGTAAATGGGATTCTAAAAATCTGCATGGTTACAGTTCAGTTTCATTTGGATTCCCCCTTTCAAACCTAGAAAAATGTACATATGTGGTATTATCATAAAGGAATGAAATTGGTTTCATGAGACACGTGTCCAATTAGTCTTATTATTTTACATTCACAGCCCAGCATAAACATATTTATGCACTCTATATATAATACAATAGAAATGGAACCTTAGGTAAAATAATGCCCTTCAGAAATAAAATTATGAATAGCAATTAATAATACCAGCTATATAAATGTTGATCCCCCTGTTATTACTACATTTTATGATATTGTTTTATTAGAAAAGAAGAAATGACAGGCAAATTTTTAATATGAAAGTTAAAAAACATCAGATATATTTTTCTGCACAATCTCAACTGTACATACAACACGAAATCCCGAGTTAATGTTTTTCAGAGACACATTTCCACTATCATATGTATATTTTAGATATATCTTTGCAAAGGTAGAGTTATCCATGTTTCATAAAGATGTGAATTACTGTATTCAAAACATTTGCAGTCTTTACTGATTTTCAATACCAATTTATTATTTATCTGGTTCATAAAGCAGTTTGCTTCCTTGTTTTCAATGCATGGTGTTGGAGGTGGAGGGCGCTAGAGACAGAGCCCATGTAAAATGAAGAGGCTTTAAACATGAGTAGTCACTCTCTGGCTCTTCCTCTCATGGGAAATGTGGCCTCAGAAGGGCTAAGTACAATGAAAAGAAGTAGGCAATTGCTCTCCCCAGATATACAAATCTAAATCATTAATTTAAATGCTAATTTAAATTTAGAAATGGGTGACAAAATTCACTATTGCAAAACTACAAATTAAACTTACGATATAAAAAAGTACTTGTTTTTCCATTTTGTACCTTAAATGTCGTCAGTCCTTCTGGTATTAACACCTCTGCTTTCACCCATTTTCTGTCAGTTGATGTGTTATATGTCCAAGATATTTCTTCTTCCTTTGATTCAAAGAAAATGACATTACTCATTTCCCAAACTCTACTCTCATGTTTGCGTGTGTGCTCTCTCAATTACATTCCAGGAGAGTTTACCCTACATATATGATACAAAGTACTAGGAAGCCTAAAGTATTGGTATAAAGGTGCAAAACACTTTTTAAAGGAAAGATAAAATGGAGGCCGGGGAGGATAAAAAAGCAGAGCCCAGAGGATTGAAAGGCAGTGAAAATACTTTGTATGATAACACACAGTGAATACATGTCATTGTACATTTGTCCCAACCTATGGGATGCACAACCCCAGGTGGGAACCCAAATGTAAACCATGGACTCTGGGTGATGATGATGTGTCAAAGCAGGTGCATCATTTATAATAAAGGTCCACTCTGATGGAGGATGTTGATAGTGGGGAAGGGATCGGGGGAAAATGGGAAATCTCTGTACCTTCCCCCTAATTTTGCTAACAACCTAAAACTGCTCTATCAAAACAGTCTTAAAAAAATAAGGAAATAAAGCATGACTATAATAAAGCTGCTTATATTTTTTAACAATGGAGAGTCAGTACAGAACAATAATTTGAACAGAATCTTAAATAAAGTCCTGTACTTCAAAAATACAATTCTAAACAGAAATTCATAATGCCAGCTATTTAAATGTGATCTCACTAATATTACTACGCTTTATGACATTGCCATGATATTAGAAAAGAAAGAAAGAACAAGCAAACACTTAATATGAAAGTTTAAAATACAACATTAGGAGCACGTGGGTGGCTGAGTCAGTTAAGTAGCTGACTTCAGCTCAGGTCATGATCTCATGGTTCATGAGGTCCAGCGCTGCATAGGACTCTGTGCTGATACTTCAGAGCCTGGAGCCTGCTTTGGATTCTGTGTCTCCCTCTCTCTCTCTGTCCCTCCCCTGCTCACACTCTGTCTCTCTCTGTCTCTGTCTCTGTCTCTCTCAGATATAAACATTTAAAAAACACAATGCTATCAGATATGTTCTTTTGCACAATCTCAACATATTTTTTCTATGGAAGAATTCATTTTGAGTTCCAAACAATATAGTTATTTTCTGGAGAATATATTTCTGTGTGACTCTCTTGTTCTTTCAAAGACCTTTCTGTGCCTTCTAGAGCATGCTCTGTCATGCATTGGTAAAATGATCATTTTCCAGGTTACGAAGTGTATGCAAAAGTATGTTCCTACTATACACTATGAGTTAAGATACTCCATAAAACTCTATAATGTACTCCAAAATTTGGCCTATGTTATTGTGCTTTATGACGTACGACCATGGTGTTATATTCTGACATAATATATTTCTTTAGATTCTACCAAACACACAAGTTCATTTGACACTTCCCTGCTGAAGATAGACCAGATCATTCATAATGTTTGCCCATAGGATGCACTGATTTTTTTCAAGTTTCAATATAATGAAAATGCAGAGTGGCATAAATATGTCAGGTGAGCTCTGAGACTGCCCATGCCCTCCTTCTGCTATGAGTCAGAAAACAGCACTGGAAGATGGCATCTCATTGCAATTCAAATTTCACATGACACTTAACGCTTTTTCGGACTCTTGTAAGCATTTATCTCCCCTCAGCCTCACTTATTTCATTCATAGCCAACACTTCCTAAAAATGAATCTATTTTCAACTCGGTCCTTTACCCTCTGATGTCTACTCCAATTTCCAAGTCTTGAATATTTCAGAAGATAGTCTAAACCCATTAAAAAAAGTACTTCATTTCATTACTTATTCACATCAACTGTTAAGACTTCCACCAGACAGTGAAGCATCCACAGCAGACATATTTTCAGCTGACAACCTCCAGGTCACTCCAGGATGAACCGGAGTGACACAAAGTTGGGACACACAACTAATTTTTCTTTGAATAATTTCCTATTCAACTTCAGCTATTTAGCATCAAGACACTAAACATTCTCCACAGATGTTCTTAGGGACACTGCCTAGCAAGCGGCATTCAGCATATTCCTTCCATTTCATTTATGAAGATAACTTAAAGCAATCCTGCTTTTTTTTTTCCCCACTGACAAATTAATTCCCCTCTCTTCCACCCAAAGAAGAATGTGTTTACAGTTTTCTGAAAAGTGTGCAGCATTCTTTTAAAACTTAAATGGCTTTTTATACACTAAGTTAATGGCATGTTGTGTATGACATACAGATTTTTCTAGCACATTTTCCTGTCTGACAGCATAAGGAATGAAAAAGAAAGAGTCTATTCCAACTAAATAAAATCAGCTTTTATCTTATTCTCTCCTCAACCTCAGACTCTTATGTAGTTACTTTGCACAGTTGTCAACGTAAAAAAGAAAGCCTCAGCTCAGAAACACCTTTCAAGTGAAGTTCTAATTTTCTATTATCTTAAAATCGTTCAATCAACCAATCAGTAAAAGTTTTAAAAATGTCCTTCCTCTCCCAGGCCAGGACCAATAATGCCATTTTACCTTTCAAGGCAAGAATCACTATATCTCCTGGAGACCTAGGCTAATCCTTCCCTCTTCCAATGAAGAAATCAAACGTACCAAATTCAAGGTTATTGTTTGTGTTCTTTTTAAACCCTTTCTAAGGCATTTTCCTCCCTGCCCCAGCTATGTGTTCTTCCCATCTGTCATTGGGAGGCTTTTTGTTTTGTTTTGTTTTTACCAGTTTTAATTTTTTTTTCTTTTCCCCCCTTTTTTCCAGTTTTATTGATATAGCTGACATATAACAATGGATATGTTTAAGGTGTTCAATATAATGATTTCATTTATGTTCTGAAATAATTACCACTATAAATTTAGTTAACCTTCGTCACACCATGAAGTTACAATTTTTTATTCCTTGTGGTGACTTTTAAGATCTATACTCTTAGCAAATTCCAAAACCATACTGTTAGCTATAATCATCATGAATAACCAGTTGTTTTTAATGTTAATCAAAATATGTACAATGTACCACAAGCTGGCTCATTGACAATGGAAACTCTCTTCGGGATAAAATATAGGCTGTTACTATGATTATTATTTTATAGATGATAGAGACCTAATTTCAAGGATCGCTATATGGTAGAAATTAGAGCTGCTACACACTTAAGCTGACCCTAAAAAGAGTCAACTTTTTATTTAACAACTTGCCTTTCACCTGTATTTTCTACTTCTCAAGTTCTAATGTCCTCTGAAAATAAAAAACCAACCTTTAGCTTCCTTACTAGATATTTCTCGATTTACCTGCCTATATCCTAAGACTGTTTTCTTTATTCTGTTTATGGGAGATATAAATGATCATTTTCCTCAAGAGCTAATTGTTTTTAATGATAGCACTGGAATCTTTTTTTTAAGTTTGTGATAAAACTTCAACAAGTAATTTAAATGTATTTTGATGCAGACTTTTCATTGGTGACTGATACGTTATGTGTTATGTATACAGAGCAGAGCAAATAGAGTATGAGAAAAGATAGTATACTGTCTTGCAGAATCCTGGGTAAACTTATGAACCAAACATTATTTAGTACTCAAAGGTGTAAACCCAACCGGTTCTGATTAATACATTAGAGCAGTTCTCTGTGATTGACTTCTTTTCTTTCAATGTGGGAGATGGAGTTTTGATAACTCTATTCTTATTATATGGTATATCTGAAGTCAATTTGTTTATAATATTTTCTTATACAGTCCCAAAGTCCCCAGAACACTGCTATTGTTCACTTTCAGTAATTCATAACTCCATTATATGTATATGCATACATATATATAATATACACATATTATTTTTATATATATACCTTTCCAT
>NW_027531522.1:7125206-7164600 GCF_008692635.1 Crocuta crocuta
GGGTAGATTAAAATAATCTTTAGGATTAGAAGATATATGACACAAATTTCTACTTAAATTTAAGATACCTCATTTAACACTTAGTGAATATTAATCCCTTGTCACGTGAAAAGCAGTATCATGGGACCACATTATTTAATGCATCTTTAACTATGATATGAATTCAACAAAATTCGTCTAATGCCAAATACCACTGCAAAAATGTCACAAAAATAAAATGCAGTACAGAGTGCTACCAATTGTGTCCCATCCACAAAAGACAAACAAGCAAACGCATTAGGCCATCTAATGAATGCACTTATCCAATTTTATGCTTTAGAACTCTGTGAATGTTATGGAAAAGAAGAGGTTGAAGAAAAAAGACTGGAGACAAAGAAAATGATACCAAAGAAAAAGAGAGGGGTGTTGTGTTAGAACTAGGATGAAAAAGAGAATTTCTCTGGGATTTTCAGATCTCGTGGTAATAGGCAGGTAATAGGCAATACCTGAGGATTCATTATGATGGCACTTCTGACTTCAGAAGAAAATAGAATAAAAAAATGCCATTGACAGTGATTAGTGATACTTGATAAGAACAGATGCTAAATAAATACACTTTTGTAGGGAAATGCATTTGGTCAATGTCAAGAGGAAGTTCCAACTAGATCTCTTCAAAGCATCTCAAGCCAAAAGAATTTGACTTGGATGCTTCTACTATCTCCCTTTTTCCTCTATCAGAATTCTTGACGTTATTATCAAACGTTTCCCATTGCTAGAAAGACCATTATTGATGCCTGTGATTTTTTTTACTTCAATCTATAAATAAGTTCTTCTTCACAATAGAAATTCTCAAAGCATCTCAGATGGTTGTTCACTTGAGGAGGATTGTTTTCATTTCAAATTAGGTTTAAAAAAAAAAAAAAAGGCCAGCATTTGTTTTATCTGCTGGTATTGACACCGCAACTTTCACTCTCCCACTGAGCCTCTTTTTACCCATTCCAATGACTCCTTTGTTTGTATTTAATCAGTAATTACCAGTCTCTAAAACTGAATCTACTGGTACCATAACAGGTAATTTGTTCCCATCATGATTATAGCTCTAGTGATATGTGGATCTAAAATCCAAAACAGATCTCATCAGAATGTCAACACAGAGCCAACAATAAAGAACCTCAAAAATATCATTTTTATTAGACCTATAACCTTTTAAATATATTTCCATGCATTTGAACAATTCTGTAAAATAACATTATGCAAATTATAGCATTAAAGGGTCTACATGACAGTGTCTCTTAAGCTGATTCTTAGTATTTCTTTTCAAAGGTATACTAAATAAAGTCAAGTTAAAGAATACCAACCGAGAAAGGGAAACACAAACTGCCAAAAGAGAAATTTCACTTATTCAATGAATCTGAAATAAATGCATGTTTCTTCTCACCTTATCACTATAGAGTCCTACCCTCAGAACACTGTTTTCCATAGAGTAATAGAATTGAAGATGACATCTCTTGCCCAGGCAGTGACACACGGAGCTATTTAAATAAGCCTTGCTGTCTAAACAGTGAAGAGTAGAAGCATCCTTAGCTTCTACCCACATATAGTAACCTGAAAAACAAAGGAAAAGGAAGCAATTTAGAAAAATTACCTGTTTTCCATTTGGACAAAATTATCACATTTCTGGGGTTTTCAGAATCTGGCGTGAAAGACAGAGATCTCATTTTAAAGGATATGAGTCCTTAAAATGATTACATCAACTACAAATATTAGGTTTTCATTTCCATATGTATTTTCAAATGCATTGAAATCCATTCCTACTTCCCGAAATTAGGAAATCTCAATTCATCATTCTTATAAAAATAAATCTACTGCTATAAAAATCTCTATGCTACAAATCATTATCATTTTCTTTAAAAATGTCACAATTCAAACTTTCTTTAACCAAGAATTCCTCACCTTTCTTCCCAGAACTTTTTCCCCTTTTATTTCTCTTTTAGTTTTTAGTTTTAGGAAAACCTTAATAATTTCAAGGAACTGTACCTTAAACTGCCCTCTTTCTTACCAAACTACATGGAAGTATCAGATATCTACAGGCCTATTTTCTACACCTACGAATTTCATAGTACGTAAAAATATTGTCAATCAATTTTAACACATCTGATACTTAAAACCAATTTACACTGTTCTTAAATACAATATATAGACAATGCAAAGTTATTTCTATGATTTTACAACCTCGCCTTTCAATAATAAAGCATTTTAATCCTTTATTTCTGTAAGTTAGTAAATATTCCTACAATTTCTAAAAATTATGAATTTAAGTTCAGTAAAACTCTTATTTACTTAAAATGTAAGAGTTTACCAAATTCCATAGTAAGTTAATACTTTGCCTCTGATCTTTAAACAAAGAAATGATAAATAAGATAAAAACACATGGGTATAAAAGCTGAGACAGACCCATTGCAACAAAATATCTAAAAGGATAAGGAAGAAACAATTATACCAAAGGATGAGTAGGGCTGAACCCACAGAACTCTTGAACTCTGAGACCAGACTCAGGCTCTGGAAGCTTAGATTTTGACTAATTTCCATATTGCCAAAGAAGCTGGAAGAACAGTCATAGTCTCTCCATGAATTTGAAGACTAGAGTTGGGGAATTCTGCTCATAATCTGAGATGGAAAATAGGCCAGCATTCCCTACCTTGGGCTATGACTAAGTGACAGGATGCGAGAAACTCCGAGCATTAGCATGAAGTATAACACTCTAAACTAGCACTGTCACCCAGGTTGGTCTTAAGGAAATACACCTGAAAATACACCTGGAGTATTCAGGTATTAATAGCAAGGCTTGTACTCAAAAGTAATGATTTTACCACCACCTTGCTAAGTGGAGTTTGACTAGAGCCTAACTGACCTAGGAGAAGAATGGTATCAACTCCAGCAGGCTCTAGCCCTCCACATGAGGGGAGGAAATACTCAGATCCAGTCCCTTCTAGCTTTGCTGTCTCACTTAGGATTGGGAGGAGGAAGCATTTTTGAAGATCATGTAAGAGAGGAACAATCTCACTAAAAGACTGGAGAATGTTTCTCCTCCACCTCACAATTTACCACCATGTGAAAGGGGATCCTGTGTAATTACGGGGGATTGCTATTCAAAGAACTGTAGGACTCAGACCTCATTCTAGAACACGTCTTTAAGGAAACCCAAAGACAATACGTAAGACAAAACCAAGGAAACCAGGTGAATTTTCAGCCTCAGACGTTTATAGTTGTAGCAAAGAGTAAAGAGTCTAATCTCTAGTTGCATAAACTTAAAACAACTATAATTAATAAGTTAAGAGTTCTAATGAAAAAAAGTAGAAAATATGAAAATAAGACTGAGAATGTAGTCAAAGAGCTGGAAATTCAAAGAAAAAATTTTAAAATGCTGGAGACAAAAAAATTTAAAAAAAAAACACTCCAACAGAAATGAATTTTGTCTTTAATGTAGTGATTAAATAGACTGGCACAGCTGAGACTATGTCAACGGAAACTTCTTTTTTTTTTTAATGTTTTATTTATTTCTAGGAGAGAGAGAGAGACAGCGTGAGCAGGGGAGGTTCAGAGAGAGAGGGAGTCACAGACTGAAACAGGCTCCAGGCTCTGAGCTGGCAGTCAGCACAGAGCCCGACGCGGGGCTCGAACCCACGAACCGCGAGATCATGACCTAAGCAAAAGTCAGACACTTAACCGACTAAGCCACCCAGGCGCCCCTGTCAACAGAAACTTCTAAAACTAAAAAGTAAATATATTTTTAAGTGGAAATAAAGGAATAGAATGTTCAAGGACTGTGGAATGACTACAAAAGTGACATATGCATAATGAGAATACAAGAAGGAGAAAGACAAAAAGGAACAAAGGCAGTATTTGAAGCAATATTCACTGACAATTTTCTCAAAATTAATGTCAGATTTTAACCACAGATCCAGGAAGCTCAGAAAATACAAAGCAAGATAAATACCCAAAAACCTACACATAAACATGTCATATTCAAACTGTAAAAGATCCAAAACAAAGAGGAAAGTTTGGGGGAAAAAAATCACAGGAGGAACATCTGGATGGCTCAGCTGGATAAGTGTCCAACTTCAGCTCATGATCTTGTGTTTCGTGAGTTAGAGTCGCATGGTGGGGGTCTGTGCTGACAGCTCAGAGCCGGGAGCTGGCTTTGGATTCTGTGTCTCCCTCTCTCTCTGACCCACCAAGGTGCATGCTTATCTCTCTCTCTCTCAAAAATAAATAAACATTAAAAAAGAAAAAGAAAAGAAAACCCCAACCTAGGATTCTGTATCCAGCAAAACTGTTCTTCAAAAATGAAGGAGAAATAAAAATGTTCTCATTTTTATGTTTTATAAATAATGTTAGGAGAGGAAGACAGCAGCAGAGTCGGAGGATCCGAGGCTCTTCTTATCCCATGAACACAACTAGGTAATCAAATCAAATAATCTTAAACAGCCCAGAAATTGAGCTGAAGACCGACAGAACAAACTCCACAACTAAAGTGAGAGAAGAGACCAAATAGAATAAAGTAGAAAGTGCAGAGACATAATTTAGGGGAGAAAGAGATCACAGGTGCTGCAGGGGGAAGGAGCTGAGGTCACGAGAAGGGCAAGCAGAGAGGGGCGCACAAGGGGATGAACAAGAAGAAAGTTCCAAAGAGTCGTTGGCTTGGAAAAGAAGAGGAGCTGAATTTTGTGAGTTCTTGCAACCAGAAGGGCTTAAAGCCTGGCATTTTACAGGTCTGTGAGCGTAGTTGGGATAGAGCCCAGAGGGCACTGCACTGCTCCTGGAGAGAAGGCAGGCAAACAACCTGAGAGCAGACAGCACCAAGAGCACCTGGGGAACACAGGGAGATTATCTGCTTTTCTCAGAGCGCATCCCTGGGAGGCAGTGTCAGAGAGATGCCTCTGTGAGGACAAAGGAGTTGGCCAGGGTCATTTTCCTTCCCCTGTGCTCAACATAAACACAGGGCCACCTGCAGGAGGCAGTGCAGCTCCAACACTGGCAGCCTAACTAGCTTACCCTGAGCCCCAGCCCCTGCGCTCTGACAGGACTGTGCTTCTCATGCTTTCCTTAGTCCCAGCATGGCATCCGCTCCCCCAGAAGACCAGCACAAACCCCTATCCACACTACATCTCCCGACCATGGAGTTCTGCAGGGCTTCAAATATGGTGGAGGTGGTGACAGGTCTCATTTCACAAGGAGAGCAGCACACCCTTAGTTTAAATTCACCACATTGAGGCCAGGGACCAAACATTGCCCAGAGCAGGTGAGAAGAGCCTCTGCAGTTGACAGGCCTGAAGGACAGAGCAGCCAAAACACAACAGCAGAGTACATGCACCACACACCAGAGACAGGCACTAAAGCACCAGCCCTGGACACTGCATGACCTCTTCTTCATATTGTGAGATCTCAGTGAAACATGAATAACATGTCTGATGGAGTATTTAAAGCAACAATTATAAGGATACTCACTGGGCTTGAAAACAAAAGAAGACATCAGGGAAACCCTTACCACAGAGAAAAAAGTTAAAAAAGAATCAGAGACAAAGAGCACAATAAATGAGATTGGAAACAGCCTTGATGCAATAAAGAGCAGGCTGGGAGAAGCAGAGGAAAGAATTGGTGATCTAGAAGGCAAAATTATGCAGAATAATGGAGCTGAACAAAAGACAGAGAAAAAAATTATGCAAAATGAGAATAGCCTTAGGTAATTCAGTGATCCCAGTACACATAATAACTTTCATAAATAGGAGTCCTAGAAGAAGAGGAAAAGGAAGAAGAGGAATGGGGAAAAGGAAGCAGAAAATATATTTCAAGAAATGAGAGCAGAAAACTCCCCTAATCTGGGAAAGGATAGAGAAATCCAGATCCAGGAGGCACAGAGCACTCCCATTAAAATCAACAAAGTAGGCCAACATTAAGACATTGTAATTAAATTTTCAAAATATAGTGACAAAGGAATAATCTTAAAAGCAGCAAGACAAAAGAAATCCTTTACTTGCAAGGGAAGACCTATAAGGCTAGCTAGATTTTCTCAACAGAAAACTGGCTTTGGAAAGCCAAAAGGGAGTGGCATGATATATACAAAGTGCTGAATGGGAGGGGTGCCTGGGTGGCTTAGTCAGTTAAGCGTCCGACTTAGGCTCAGGTCATGATATCACGGTTTGTGGGTTCAAGCCCCACGTCGGGCTCTGTTCTGACAGCTAGCTCAGAGCCTGGAGCCTGTTTTGGATTCTGTGTCTCCCTCTCTCTCTTACCCTCTCCTGCTTGTGCTCGCTCTCTCTCTCTCTCAGAAATAAATAAGAAAATTTTTAAAAATTTAATTAGAAGGAATAGCATACCATACCCACAAGTGATGACATATATGCCTTGTGAGCACTGAAAATTTTAAATAAAATATATTCACGTCTTCACTAATCACAGTGACATTTACAGACAGTAGAGATAAACATTTTATTAAATCTTCAAAAAATTGAAAAAATAGATGAGCTCATACTTCTTGATGACTACAGTAATTATCAGGAGATAAAAGAGGAACCATCACCATGTACTTAGAAATAAATGAACAGACTTTCATTCAAAAATTGTATGACCAAATAGATTATTATTTAGGAGTGAGGCCATTAAAAACATTTTAAGTTTACAAATACTTAGCAAGACCATTGCTACAGATCTTTTCTAAGTAAAAAAATAAGTGAACTTTCTCAAGAAGGAAGGGAATCAAATGCCTGAAGTAAAAGAAACAATGGTGAAGAAAGAAAATGATAAAGATAAAAGACCAAAACCCGAAGGTCTTAACAGACACCTCACAAAATAAGACATACAAATGGCAAATAAACATAAGAGATGCCTCATATCATAAGGCATCGGGGAAATGCAAACTAAAACATTGAGAAAGCACTACACACGTGTTTGAACGGCCAGAATCCAGGACACTCCAGCCAAATGCTAAAGAGGATGTGAAGCAACAATATCTCTCATTGTTGATGGAAATGAAAAATGGTACATTCACTTTGAGGACAGCTTATTGGTTTCTTACAAAGCTACACATATTCTTACCAAATGATCCAGCCATCATGCTCCTTGGTATTGACTCAAAAGAGCTGAAAACATGTCCACACAAAAACCTTCCCATGGATGTTTATACCAGCTTTATTCATAATTGCCAAACACTTGGAAGCAACCAAGATGTCCTTCAGTAGGTGAATAAACTCTGGTACATCCAGATAATGGAATATGATTCACTATTAAAATGAAATAAGCTATCAAGCCATGAAAAAGACATAGAGGAACCTTAAATGCACATTACTAATGAAGGAAGTCAATCTTAAAAGGTACCTACTGTATAATTCCTCTGGAAAGGCAAAACTATGGAAAAAGTAAAATCAACATGGAAGTAGAAAATATAGGTATTACTTTCTGCTGTAATAAAATTTCTTAAATTACTAATTTAAGGAAAGACTAACACTATTCCCCCCAAAAAAGGAATAAATAAAAAGCAGTGGAAAGAAAAATAAACCACCACAAACTTAATGTTAGATGAAGAGAAAGAAAATCATTGACAATGCTAGTGAAAAGAAGAGCTAGGCAGCTTTATAAAAGCTTTTTAATACTTTCCCTTTTTCTTCCCACAATATCTACTATCTCTTGGTGATTAAAAAAATAATAAAATTTACAAAATTAAAAGTTAACCTAGTATCATTCTTTCCTTACACTGTTTATTAACATAAAACATATAAAACATGTTATGTAAAAACATAATATGATTCTTTTACTTTCAATATCTATGCAAATACAGTTTTTTTAATAAAATTTTTTAATGTTTATTTTATTTTTGAGAGAGAGAGACAGGACAGAGCGTGAGTGGAGGAGGGGCAGAGAGAGACGGAGACAGAATCTGAAGCAGGCTCCAGGCTCTGAGCTGTTAGCATAGAGCCCTACGCGGGGCTTGAACCCACAAACCGAGATCATGACCTGAACCGAAGTCGGATGCTTAACTGACCAAGCCACCCAGGTGCCCCATATGCAAATTCAGTTTCAATAAAATATACTCAGTATATTCATCAAGATCCCTGATTAAATATCTTCATACTACTCACAATAAATCACAATTCTATAAATCATATATACAGAAGATTATTTTTTTTATTTCCTACCTTCATCATCATTACTTTGATCCTGCTGGGGTACAGATTCTAATGTAAGCACTTCTCTTGCTTTTGTGCGCTTCCAGGAAATTTGCCCAGCAGATGTTTCTGATGCCCAGTCACACATGTCAGATTCAAATCCACAGACCTGGCATACTACAGAAAGGCATAAAAGACCTTGGTGAATCATCACAGTCTACTAGAGTAGCAGCTTAGCCATAGTTATGTGTTACAATCAAAGCTTAACACACACACACACACACACACACACATACACCATTTTATATCTACAAATTTTGGCTCAGTAAGCCTTAGAATATACCCGCAAATGTGTTTTTCAAAAGTTCTTCCCTTGATCCAGACACGCATCTTCCCAAATGGAAATCACCACCATTCAAAAGTGAAAAGATGTTTCTATTTTTTCTTGTACACTTCTCCAACTACAACTTTTAAATGGCACATATATACCTGATCTCACCTTTCTTATGAAATTAGTTTAAGTCATTTGTTAATCATAATCATGTGGAAATATTAAAGAAGAAACACTCCATAATTCAAAGCTGGTCTTCAATGGAACTATTTTACAAAACATCACCTTAAAATACATATTTAGTATCTTTCGTGTTTTAAATAAACCACCAAAGACTTCCAACAACACTCCAGCTAAACTTGGGACTTAAATGTCAACAAAGGTTGGCACGTGAGTATTCTAATAGTGGTCTGAATGCCTAGCAATGGTCCAAGTCTCACGGATGGCTATATGTCATCATAGTGGGCATCTCAATGTAACACTTACACCTCAATCCTTCATCTGTAGAATCCAAACTGCAGAGACGTGAATCTAGATGGCACAGTTTCTGCTCCACATTCAATGTCTCTTGACATGGTACAATTTCATCTGTTAAATTTAAAGAGTGGCAAGAAGTGAGATGGAGGTGCAACTGGAAAGACTCACGTATTTCTTAAAATGTTAGCATTTGTTCTAGAAAGCACTCTTCACCCAACTTATTTCTGTGGCAGCATCTCTCCCCAAGTAGCCCCATTACACAGAGAGTCAGAGTCAGAGAGAATAACACAACTACGCCAGTGCTTCCTGAATTTAATCAGATCTCTGGGGCGCCTGGGTGGCTCAGTCAGTTACGCGACCGACTTCGGCTCAGGTCATGATCTCACTGTTCGTGGGTTCGAGCCCCAAGTCGGGTTCTGTGCTGACAGCCAGCTCAGAGCCTGGAGCCTATTTCCAATTCTGTGTCTGCCTCTCACTCTGACCCTCCCCTGCTCACACTAGCTCTCTCTCTCTCTCTTTCTCTCTCTCTCTCTCAGAAATAAATAAAACATTTAAAAAAAATTGCATTTAATCAGATCTCTGTGGTGACCAGCAAGCCCCTAAACCAAATCATCCATGTCTCCAAGGAAGTAACATGGTCTAATGTGGAAACAAAGAGCCCGTTATTAGAAGGACAACTCAACTATAACATATGATGGTATGCTATCATTTTTAACCGGAAGCTGATCTCCTGGAACTGCTCTTCCCATATTTGACTCCCTGCACGGTGTCTGTTTTTCCCTCCACCTCCCTCCCTACACAGGACTGGAAAGTGGACTAGGTATCCTTCCTGCTCCATTGCCACTTCCAGACAATTCTCACTCTCACCTTCCCAAATGTCTGAGCTTTGAGTCTCTTGACATCAGAGATGTCTCTCTCTCTCTCTGCCCCTCCCCACCTCATTCTCTCCTTCTCCCTTAAAATAAATAAATAAACTTAAAAAGACTTTAAATAATTATAAAAGGAATAAAAAATTAAGAACAAGAATTGAGCCAAGTGAATTTGAAGATCTAATTGGCTTTATTAGCAATAAATTAAAGCAATAATCAGACAGCACCCTAAGTAGACAGTAGAGGGGAGCCCTGAGGAGCCATACAAAATGGAAGGGTTTTATAGGAAGGAGGGTGGAGCAAGGAATTTATTAGCAAAAGAAAACAAAAGATTGTTCCAGGCAAGGTCACCTTCTCTTGGAGAAGGTCAAGGGATCTTACTAGGTGGATTACCTCATCTTCCTTTGGGGGATGATGAGGGCCCATGTTATAGAGTATGTCTTTGGTGCTGAGAAGAAGATTCCTGATTGACACGTTAAGACTGACATTTCTGAAGAAGTTGAAACTGAAATTGGGTTAGATATTAAGCCCCAGTTTGGTGACTTGGCCTAGTGCAAGCCACACCATTTTAGGCCTGTCGTTTTCTTTTTAACAGATGAGAGTGCCTGGCATTAAACTTTTGATGGATGAAGGCTCCATTTCAAAGACATCCATCTGGAATAAACACATTGGCAGCCATGCAACTAGATCAGGAATCCTTAAACTCAATGAAAGCAGACCCCCAGGTCAATGGTCTCTCTCCACAACCTTGCTGTGTTGTCATTGGACATACTATACACCCTCCAGGACCTGTGCGTAATGAACCTTGTTTTTCCAGAGTTCCCTGATGGTTGTTGCTGGGGTGTGTCCCACAATCCTAACAAGAACAAGGTCTGGGTCAGCCACAACATGGGCTCTGGTCAGGGAAATGCTTGAGGGGTGGGGGGTTTCATCACAAACAGCATGGGCCAGATGACTGCTCCAGGCATTTCCAACAAAGGGATCACTATTGATAGGCTGAGACCACCAGGAATTGGTCACCTACTCCAGCCTGCATTACTGTGGCTGAAGATGAGTGAGGAAGAGCCCACCACCATGCTGACTAAAATGGTTTTATATCTGTGACTACTCACTCCATCACACTGTCCACCATGCTTTCCTTTCTTTCCTTTTCCTCCATTCCTAGACAACTATTCAAAACTCTTTACCTCCTCCTTCAAATTCCAACTCCTTCCCCTATCATCATTCTCAGCGAATCTTCTTACTTCACATTTCATTGGGAAAATGAGAGAAAATAGCAGAAAACCTCACAAGTCCCGTTACCCATCTCCCTGAACTGCTGCCTAAGTATCTTTCTTCCTGTAACTGTGGGTCAACCAGCCATGCTCTTCTCTGGGCTACTCTTTGTTACTACAGAAAATCCTCTCCTCTTCCCTGTTTTCAGAATCATTCCAGAAATGTCCTTCCCCCCTTTTACATCAACAGGTTTTCTTCCCCTTCAGCACACAAAGGGGCCAAAATTTCATCCATCTGAGGAAAATCCTCCGACCCTACAACCCTCTCCAACTAACTTTTCTAAGTTCTGCCTATTTGTACTGACTCCAACACCAATTCTTCTCCCCACATCCTTCCTTGAACCTGTTCTAGTGAGGTATTTTTTTAAATTTTTTTATTGAAATAACATTCACATAACAAAATTCACTATATTAACCAATTTAAAGTATACAGTCCAGTAGCTTTTATTCATAATAATTATGCAATTATCACCACTAATTCCAAAACATTATCATCACCCCAAAATAAAACCCATACTCATTATTCATCACTCCCCATTCTCTACTCCTCCTCAGACTCTGGAAAACACGAATCTCCTTCCCATCTCTATAGATTTCCCTATTCTGGATATTTCACATAAATGGAATCATACAATATATGGCCTTTGGTGCTTGATTTCTTTCATTTAGCATAATATTTTCAAAGTTCATTCATGTTGTAGCACATATCAGAACTTTTTTTCTTTTTTTGTACCCTTACCACACCACTGAAAGCACATATACCAAGAATGACCTCCATACTGTTAAATCCAACACTTAACCTTTCCTCCTTATCCATGTGACATGGCAGGAATAATGAACATGCTTGAAATGTCCCATCTCAGTTCATGACATCTCCATCCTCTCTCTTTCTTGATATGTTTTCTTCACTAGGTTCTAGTACATAACTCTCTCTTGGTTTTCCGCTTAAATTACTGGCTGTTCATTCTCAGTCACCTTTCCTGGTTTTTCCTCATCTCCACGTTACACAGACATGAGGGTGCTCGAGAGCTCAGTCCTTGGATCCCTTCTCTTCTCTATACCACAATCTTGTTACTATCACCTCGTCTCATGCCTTTAAAACATTTCCTTCTTGTAAAATTATATTTTCGGCCCACCCTCACCGGACTCCAAAATAGACATCTTGTTGCTGCCTTGGCCCTTTCACTTGAAGAGCTGACATGTATCTTGATAGAAATAGGTCTAAAACTAATCTTCTGATTCTTTCTGCCCCAACTTTCTCCTCCCTCTTTCCTTCGCATCTCAGTTCGTGACGTCTCCATCCAACCTACTTCAGGAGGAAATCTGGATCCATGACCCATCTCTTGCTCTCATCCATCACACGAATCATCAGCAAATCTTTGCTTTATCTATAAAACACATCCAGAATCTCACTACAACCCACTGCTTCTGCCACTACTACCAATTCTGACTCAAGGGAAAATCACTCTTTCTGGATTATACTAATAACTTTGTATTTTGCTCCTTTGTTGCTGCCCTCGTCCCCTTCTGACCTTTAAATATATGAGTCAGATCATGTCTCCTTGGCTCAACATTGTTACATGGGTTTCTGTCCTTCATGAAATAAATGCAGAAGTCCTCACCATGGTCTTCCTCATACAGACAATGCTGACTCTTGCCTTGGGGCCTCTGTATTTACAGTTCCTTCCAAAATATGCATGGCTTTCTCCCTCAACTCCTTGGGGTTTCTTTCATCCAGAAACATATTATCCATGTGGCCATGTCTGACTAAAACTTCACCTTACTTTAATCTGTGCCACTTCTTAGCTTGGCTTTCTGCTCTACTGTTCCCCACAGCACATATCACCATTGACATATTTTTTTTTATTTGATTAGTGTCTTTCTCCCTTTGACTAAAATGTAAGTTCCATGAACACTAGGACTGCTGTTTGTTTCTCGTTGCTGTCTCCCCATTGTCTGAAGTAACTCTTGGCATAACATAGGTGCTCAATATATAGTTGCTTAAGGAATGAATAAATACAATTCAACCAAATACTTGGTAATATCAGAGATCCTGTGTAAATTGCTTATGTTTTTATTTGGAACACAATTGAAGCAACTGGTTATGAAACAATTTACGAATAACACCCATAAGCTGATTTCTTATAATGGGAGCTTACAAATAAAAAGGCTTACAAAGCCTTTTGAATGTAAGATCCACTGAAAATAAAACTGCATATGCAATTAAGGGAGTGTGGGTAATAAACGAAGCTAAGATTGCCCAGTAACAATTAACATGAAACAATTAAAACTGTAATTTTTGTTGATTCATGTAATAGCTGCAGATCTTCTGCCCCCTAGAGCTAGATAATTAAGTATTGGCCATAGTTCAATTAAATGTTGTATATTATCTCTAATTTTTCACTGTTTATATACGACCAAAAATTCACAAAAGTACTATAAACAAAAATAGGCAAATAGTCAAGTATAAATTGCATGATATTAAAAACATAGCTTATGTCAAATGGTATTAAATATCTTTCACCAGTGTCAACCATTTTTACTATCTTCATCTCCCAAACTGGAATTTGTAACCATAAAAGAGTAGATGGGGCTATAAGTTGACAGTTAAGCTCCTGGATACTTCTTTTTCTTTTAGTGCATTCAATCTCAGAGCTCAATACTATTTAAAGATGTCAGTTATCTATATTTATATTCATATGCCTTTTCTCTACATCTCCACCCTCTTTCTATCTCATTCTTACATTGCACCACAGTCTCGCAGCAAAAAATTACTTTGAGGGCTTTAAAATCCTCCATCCATGATACGTGATCATCAGGATGAAGCTTTGCCAACCGTTTCAAGGTCTCTATACCAATGAAGCCGCATTTTCTTCAAATCTTATCTTGTACAAGCAGCTTGTGTAAAATTGGCCAGACTCTCTCTCGGATGGTAGAGAATGAAGTCCAAGTCTCAAAGCCATTTCTGTAAAAGTTGCAACTGACATCCACTTTTGACTCCAGGGGCTTTAGACAATTTCTTTGTCAATGTTCTTAAAATAATAATGAATTTCAAAGGGACAGTTCCTAGATCTTAAAAGGTAGCTAGAAATTAAAAGGACAAAAAAGGTAACTAGATCCTTAGTTATTTAGCTGGATAATATGTATGCAGCTTTCAGGTTCTCATTAAAGGATGACTTATATATTTGGGCCTTCATAAATGAGACTAAGGCAATGTCCTGGCAAACCAATCTAAAAATCTTCAGAGAATATTTACAATATTCTGATTATGAACCACAGCATGCAATTTTTATAAAAATTATAATAAGCAATTTATTCAAGAATCAGTGTCATTCAAGAATCAGTGACTAAACACATATTTATTTATTCACGGTCAAGAAGCTTGACTTTTTTTCATAATGTTACTTTGGTAAAGTCTAAAAAGATTCTCCTTTCAATTAATGTGCAGTGAATTTTCTTGGAAAAGGGTAGGATTTAGTATGATATTGTTTGAAGGTGTGGGAGTAACCTGAAAGATTTCCCTAATTTTAGAAAAAGAATTTAGTTGAATTATCCTACTTACAAAGTGCTCAGAAACCATAAGCATGCCTATACCTATACTCCAAGCACTTTTATAAACTTTATGTGTTTACAGTAAAGAGAAATATATACAGCAAAACTAGGGGTGCCTGGGTGGCTCAGTCGGTTAAGCATCCAACTTTGGATCAGGTCATGATATCACAGTTCACGGGTTCAAGCCCCACCTCGGGCTCTGTGCTGACAGCTAGCTCAGAGCCTGGAGCCTGTTTCAGATTCTGTGTCTCCCTCTCTCTCTGACCCTCCCCTGCTCATGCTGTCTCTCTCTCTCAGAAATAAATCAAAACAAAACAGAACAAAAAACTAAAAAGTTGTGCTTCTTCTCGAAAGATACTACTACTTAGTGCCCTGTGTAGCAGCTTCCTCACCATCAAAATCTTTTCAGCTCTAAAAAAGTACTTTTCCTTCTTTAATTTTATTTAACTTACATACAGTAAAATTCATACTTTGGGTTATTCAGTTCTATGAGTTTTGACAAACACAGACCCGTGATCTTTCAATCAATCAATACTCCATTTATTTAGTCAGGCCTTATTGATGTCTTTGATCATCATTTTATAGTTTTCAGAATACAAATCCAGCATATATTTTGCTAGATTTATGAATATATATATATATATATTTACTTTGATTGTAATACAAATGGCATCATTTTTCTAATTTCATTTTCCAGTTGTTCATTGCCATTATACAGAAATACAATTAATTTTATACTGACTTTATTTCCTGCTACTATGATAAAAATAAAATTATTTTAAAATAATTTTTATTTATTTAAAAATAAATTCTATGATATTTCACCCACAATCACATTACCTACAAATATGGCAAGATTTATTTCTTCTGTTCCAACTGTATGTATGCCTTTACTTATGTCTTGCTTTATTGCATGGCTGGGATTTCCTGTATGTCCTTGAATACAAGCAGTAAGAGTGGACGTCACTGCTTGCTTCTCAATTTTAGAGGCGAAGCACTCATTCCTTCATTATGGGTATGATGTTAACTGTTTGCTCTTTGCAGATGCCCTTTATTAGGTTAAAGATGTTAATAGTTTCTGAGATTTTTAATCATGGCTGTAGACTGAATTTTGTCAAGCGCTTTTTCTGCATCTACTGAAATCATCACGTGCTTTTCTTCTTTTGTCTATTTACATGGTAAATTACAATGATTGCTTTCTAGACGTTGGACCAGTTCTGCATCTCCTGGATGACTGTAATGTAATCTCTTTCTAATATATTACCGGATTCCATTTTTGCGATTTTTTTGTGATAGAAATGTTGGTCTGTAGCTATGTTTTCTTATACTATTTTTGCTCAGTTTTGGTAGTAGGGCAAATTTGCCCTTATAGAATAAGGTAACAAGTATGAACTTAACTTATATTTTCAAGAATAGAACGTATAAAACTGGTGTTATTTTTTCCCCTAAATATTTAATATAATTTTGTAGTAAAACTATGTGGTCCTGGAAACTTCTTTAATGAAAGATTTATAGTATGAGTCCTACTTCTTCAATAAACATAAAACTATTCAAATTATCACTTTCTTCTTGAAGGGCTTTTGATCATTTGTGACTTAAAAGGAATTTGTTCATTTCACATACATTGTTTTATGTGTATACATAGAGTTTTATAGTATTTCCTTATTACTAGTATCTTGTTTATACCTGTAGAGCCTTTAATGTTAGCTCTATTTCACTCCAAATTAGGTAATGTGTGTCCTTCTTTTTCTCTTGGTCAACCCAGCTAGAACTTTATCACCTTTTTTTATTTACCTCTTCAGGGAACCAGCTTTTAGTTTCAAGTTTTTTCTACTGCTTTTCCATTTTAAATTCCATTACTTATTGTCTCTATAGGTATTATTTTCCCACTGCTTGGTTTAGCTTTTATATGTTCTTTTTCAACTTTCATTAGATGAACAGTAAAATGTACTGGCTTGAGACCTTTTTTCTTTCCTAACAAAAAATTTATATCTATTAATTTTTTTCCTAAGCACCTCTTTAGCTATCTTACACAAATTTTAGTAAGTTATATTTTCATTTTCTTTCAGTTCAAAATATTCGGCTCTTTCAAAGTATGTTTTATTTAAATGTGTGACATTTAATTTCCAAATTATTGTGAATGTCCCGGATTTGTACCTTAATTTCATTTTGCTCAGAGATATATTTTACACCATTTCAATTGTTTTAACATTACTAAGGTTCCTTCTGTGGCCCTAGTAGTACTGCTAAGCCATATTGGAGCCTGGAAAATTCAGGAAGACTAGTGCTTTCTTCATTTAACATTTTTATATTTTGTTTATCATTGATTTTTCATTAATTGTGAGCTTTTAATGTGTGGTATTAAAATATTACTTATCTTAATTAGTTTTTGTCTTACCCTGCTTGGGCTCTTGTGACACAAAGTACCATAGATTGGATGGTTTAAGGAGCAAAAATTTATATTCTCCTAGTTCTGGAGGCGGAAGTACAATATCAGGCTGCCAGCATGTCTGAGTTCTCATAAGGGTCATCTTCCTGACTTGCACACGGCTACCTTCTCACTGTGACCTCACATGACAGAGGGACAGGGAGAGAGGAAGAGAGAAAGACAAGGGTGTTGGGGAAGGAGGGGAGAGAGAGAGAGCTCCCTTCTTATAAGGCCGCTGTATTAGATTAGGACCCCACCTTTATGATTTAATTTAATCTTAATTGCCTAAGACACTGTCACTGATATAGCCACACTGGGGATCAGAGTTTTAACACATGAAATTTGGAGGGGGTCACAATCTGGTCCATAACAAGTTTTTAGCATCCTCTTAAATTCTGCATCTGGGGGAGTATCTCCCTTGCCTTCTTGCAGTCTTGCCACTGGGCCCAGGCTATAGTCTTAGTTTATTAGTGAGTGTTCCACATGCACTTAAAAGAAGAAGTATCCTGCTAGAGTTTTAAATTACTTTTTATTTATTTTATTTTAATGTTTTATTTATTTCTGAGAGAGAGAGAGACAGCGTGAGCAAGGAGAGGGTTAGAGAGAGAGGGAGACACAGAATCTGAAACAGGCTCCAGTCTCTGAGCTGGCTGTCAGCACAGAGTCCAATGCGGGGCTCGAACCCACGAACTGTGAGATCATGACCCGAGCCGAAGTCGGACGCCTAACCGACTGAGCCACCCAGGCGCCCCTTAGATTACATTTTAAAAATGTCAGTTATCAAGTAGGTAGATAATTTTCTGCCTTTCCATAGATTGCCTTCTCATTTTGTTTCTTGTTTGTCTCTTTTGCTGTGCAGAAGCTTTTTAGTTTGATGTCTAGTCCCACTGGTTGATTGTGTCTTTTGTTGCTTGTGTTTTCAGTGTCACATACAAAAAAAAAAAGATGTTGCCAGATTGATGTCCTAGAATTTTTCTCCCACTCTTTCTTCTAAGAGGTTTATGGTTTCAGTTCTTATGTATAAGTCTTTAATCATTTTATGGTTAATTTTCACAAGTGGTATAAGGTCCAATTTTCCCAACACCATTTAGTGAAGAGACTATCCTTCTCTATTAAGTATTCAGGACTCCCTATCAAATATTAGTTGATCTATATGCAGTGTTTTATTTCTGGGTTTTCTATTCTGTTTCATTGATCTATGTGTTATTTTTTATGCCAGTACAAAACTGTTTTAATTAGTACAGTTTTGTAGTATAATTTAAAATCAGGAAGTATACTGCTTTGCTCTTCTTTCTCAGAATTGCCTTGGCTATATGGGGCCTTTCGTGGATCCACAGAAATGCTGGGGTTTCTTCCCCACAGATTTTGCAAATTCTTGCTGATTTTTTTGTATACTTTTTCTGTTGATTACTGAGAGATGTGTATGCAAGTCTCCTTGTATAATTGTAGGTTTGTCTATTTCTTCTTTTAGTTCTACCAGTTTTGCTTCATGTATTTTGGAGTACTGTTTTTAGGTATATACATACTTAGGTGTTCTGTCTTATTGAATTTACACTTTTATCATTATATACTAATCCTCTTTATGCCTATTAATTTTCCATGCTCTGAAGCACATTTTGTTGGACATTAATATAGCCATTCCACCCTCCTTTTAATTAGCAGTGGGCATTGGTGGTATAGTGGTGAGCATAGCTGCCTTCCACCCTCCTTTTAATTACATTGTTTATCTCTTTTAATCCCTTTAGTTTTTTTTAATTGTTCATTTATTCTTTTTTTAAAAAGTGTAGTTGAGGGACACCTGGGTGGCTTTATCGGTTAAGCAACTGACTTCGGCTCAGGTCATGATCCCACGGCTCATGGGTTTGAGCCCCACATCAGCCTCTCTGCTGACTCAGAGCCTGGAGCCTGCTTTGGATTCTGTGTCTCCCTCTCTCTCTGCCCCCACCCAACTTGTACTCTCTCTCTCCCTCAAAAATGAAAAAACTGTTAATTTTTTTTAAAGTGTAGTTGACACATGATGTTACATTAGTTTTGAGTGTAGTTTTGAGAAATTCAACATTTCTCTGTATTAATGCTCACAAGTGTAGCTGCCATCTATCACCATACAACTCTACTAAAATACAATGGACTATATTCCCTATGTACTTTTTAACTTCATGATTTATTCATTCTATAATGGAAGCCTATATCTGCCACTCCCCTTCACCCATTTTACCCATCCTTCCATCCCTCAAACACCCATCAGTTTGTTCTCTGTATTTATGGACACTTTATGTTTTCTGTTTCTTCGTTTGTTTATTTTGCTTAGATTCCACATATAAGTGAAATTATATGGTATTTATCTTTCTCTGTCTGATTTATTTCAATTAGCATAATACCTCCTAGTCCATCCATGTTGTCACATATAGCAAGATCTTATCCTTTGTTATACCATCTTTTGTCATAGCTGCATAATATTCATATATATATAATCTTTATCAATTTATTGATGGACACAGGTTGCCTCCATATCTTGGCTTTGTAAATAATGCTGCCATAAACATAGAGGTGCATAGAGCTTTTCAAATTACTGTTTTTGTTTACTTTGGGTAAATACCCAGTAGTGGAATTACTGGATTATATGGTACTTCTATTTTTAATATTTTGAGGAATCCCCATACTGTTTTCCACAATGACTGCACCAATTTATGTTTCCACCAGCAGCATATGAGAGTTCCTTTTTCTCCATGTTTTCATCAATACTTGTTATTTCTTGTCATTTTGGATTTTAGCCATTCTGACAGGTGTAAATGATATTTCACTACAGTTTTTGATTTACATTTCCTGGATGATTAGTGATCTTGAACATTTTTCATGTCAGTTGGCCATCTGTATGTCTTCTTTAGAAAAATGTCTTTTCAGGTCCTCTGGCCATTTATTAATTGGTTTATTGTCTTTTTTTAGTCTTGGGTTGTATAAGTTCTTTACATATTTTACTATTAACCCTTTATTGAATATACTATTTGCAAATATCTTCTTCTACTCATTAGGTTGCCTTTTTTATTTAGTTTATGGTCTCCCTCCGTGAGTAAAAGCTTTTCATTTTTGTGTAGCCCAAGTAATTTATTTTTGTTTGTGCTTCCCTTGCCTGAGAAGACATATCTAGAAAAACACTGCAAAGGCCAGTGTCAAAGACTTGACTACCTATGTTTACTTCTATGAATTTCTCATGATTTTGGAAGCTAGAAGTCCAATATCAAGGTGTCAGCAAGGTTGGATGCTTCTGAGGGCCACTCCCTTGGCCTTGCAGATGGCCATCTTCTCCCTGTGCTTTCTTTTTTTTTTTTTTTTNGTTGCTGTCCAATTCTCCCAACACCATCTGTTAAAAAGGCCTTCTCCCTGTGCTTTCATGTGGTCTTCCTTCTGTGTGTTTGTTTGACTCTCTCCTTCTTAAAAGGACACTGGTCACTTTGGATTAGGGCCCACCCATATGACCCCACTTTAACTTAATTTACCTCTTTAAAGGACCCATCTACAAATACATTTGCATTCTAAGGTACTGGGAGTAAGGATTTCAATATATGAATTTTGGAAGGTGGACACAATTCGGCTCATAACATTCACTGAGCAAACAAACACTATCAATAAAGACAATAATAACAGCATTAATGAGTTCCTGAATGGCATGTGTTATTTACCTTTGTTCACTCTTACATATTTTTCTTTACTGTTGATTCTCAGAAGTTTGATTATGATGTGTGTGGGCATGGTTTTTATTTCAATGTTTCTGGTTTGTTGAGAAATCCTTGGAATTGTGATGGCCATGAAAACCAGCAGCCCGGCAGCTTTATTTTGGCTTTATTTGACCTGATTCTGAGCTCACTCGTCAAAAAGAGCCTTTTCCCGGAGGCAATTAGTTGATACCATCTCTACCTGGAGACAGCTGTTGCAAACTGTCTCTGACAAACAAGGAGCTGACCAAAAAACTTAAAGCAAAAAGCCATGGGATGAGATGTCCAAAGGAGGCTTTGAAAAGCTCTGTCCCACCCCAGGATATATAGAGACAGTGCAAGTTTATGCACATATCCAAGAAAGACCCTTGAAGACTCTATTCTCTCATGTGTGGGTGACCTTGAGGCTCTGCACAAGCAGGAAGTGAACGTTAAGGCAGCGTTGAAAAAACAAACTATCTGACCCGCCATCAATGGAATGCTGCTATGCTACATTGAAACCCTCAGCACTGCTATAATTTAGTTCATTACTAAAGCAGTAAGTGATTCTTACATGTGAGCAGTTATTAATTCCCCCTCCCACTGATTCTAACATGCAAACTTCAAAACATAGCTTTTATTATTATTTAGGAATGTAAACCCCAATGCATCAGAAGATAACTGCCATTGAAAAGATGGTTTGTTTTGCTGACTTACCCAGGCAGCACGCAGTGAGCTGGGGGTGGGGGGAAGCCATGGGAAAGCACCCGGTTTGGTCAGAAGGCACAGGGAGAGAGGGCAAATATGGGCCAGGGCCTTTATGGTGGTTCCTGCGGGAAAGAACCAGTGAGGTAGGGAATGTAGGCTTAGAGTTGGCCGGTGGGAATCATTTTAGGGTGCTCGATGGCCAAGGGACTGTCCTTTATTGTCTGGTACCTTGATATTACAGGATGAATCATCTCCCATGACCCACCAATTCACATGTTGAAGTCCAAACTCTACTACCTCATTATGTGACCGTACTTGGAGACAGGGTCTGTAAAGGGGTAACTAACAGAAAATGAGGTCAAGTGGGTGGGCCTTAATTAAATATGGCCGGGGTCCTTATAAGGTGAGTTTAAGAGACAGATACATACACAAGGAAGACCATATGAAAACAGGGAGAAGATTGCCATCCACAAGATAAGGAGGTAAGACTCAAAAGAAATCAGACTTGTTGACATCCTGATTTTGGACATCCAGAGTCATGAGAAAATCTACTTCTGTTGCTTAAACCACCTAGTTGGAGGTACTTTGTTATGGCAACCATACGATACTAATACAGTGACCCTGGGGTGATTACGGCAGGTGCAATGTGCCCAGAGTATGAGAGCCCAAAGAGGTGGTTGGGAATGTAGGCTCTGGATGGATTGCTAGGTATTTGAAAAGTACACTGTAGGGCGAGCTGGTTTTTGTAGCTCTAGGAATTGGCTAACCTTGGAAGAGACAATCTCTCCAGGGTCAGCAAGGCCCGCATATGTCAAAGCACCAGAATCCGGAAAATAAAAGGCATGGTTCATTGAATTGCTCCCTCATTTTAAAAAACTCAGAACAAAATCTTGAAAGCACAATAGTTTGAAGACATAAAAAATAAAGGAGTCTTGTCAGTATACCTTACTATTTTTATAAGAAACATTTTTATAAGCCAAAATGATCTATCAAAAGATAGCTACATTAGAGCACTCATTTCCAACTATTACTGCTTCCTAAGTCCTATATTTCTGATGTAAAATGACAAAAACATCTGTGTTTTCACTAAAATACAGGAAATTCTTGGTCCAGATTATGTCCCAGATAAAATCACATTAAATAGCTTGAGGAGATACCTTCATTTCTGATGTTAGAACAGAAACTGAAAAATCACATATATTCTTAGCATACATATAAGTATTGCTAAAAAAAATTAGTCCCATGATATTCTATTTAAATCTGTGTTCTGTGAAATGGAGCACATATAGCTCAGAGGAAAGAAGAATAATGCATTTGAATTCCCAAATAGTTGGGTTCTCAGAGGACTATAAAGGAGGAATTTGGACTGGTGTGCAAGTGCAGGGTCATGGCGAGCTTGAAAATGTGAATTTGTGAGAATTCATTAGAAATTTGAATTCTATCCAGGAGGCAATAAGAGTTACTGACAGATTTTAACAAAGTAGAGATTTGTCATATTGAATGTTAGAAAGTATAATCTGGTGAACAGTAGATGATACTGGATATTAGAGTAGATCAAAACCAGAAGTTTTTAAAATCCAGCAGAAAAAAAAATATGCACTTAAACGAAATCATGGTTGGATACACGATAATGATAAATAAGAGCAGACAATTTGAAAAATATAAGGGGGCGCCTGGGTGGCTTAGTCGGTTAAGCGTCGACTTTCACTTAGGTCATGATCTCGCGGTTCGTGGGTTTGAGCCCCGTGTCGGGCTCTGTGCTGACTGCCAGCTCAGAGCTTGGAGCCTGTTTCGGAGTCTGTGACTCCCTCTCTCTCTGACCCTCCCCTGCTCACACTGTCTCTCTCTCTCCTAGAAATAAATAAAGTATTAAAAAAAATTAAAAAAAAAAAGAAAATGAAAAATATAAGGATATGCCCTCAATGTTCTTTTTTGACCAAATTAATACAGGGGGAAGAAAAGGGGAGAATGATTTAAGAAGAATGACCCCTAGGCTACTTAATCTTAAGAGGGAAATTTAGGCAAGGAAGAGATTTTGAAAGAAAGCTGGAATGCACTTCTAAGTATGCTGATGTTGAGTTTCTTCAGAAAATATGTTTGCTCACTCAGCTCCTAAACCTGTTCTCCTTGTCTGCCTCTATTACAGAGGCTGAATCCAAATACTCAATTTTATTAGTCTCGCTATCAACTAAGGTTACCCATGTGACAATCATCTAGCCAATGGCATGGCCAAAAACATTGCTCTTTCCCATTTCTGTCTTCCTGTTACCTTGGATGGGAGATGTATAGAGTCTCAACAGTCACTATAAGAACATAAGGTAGCAAGCATGAAGCAAATACCAAGGAAATCCCTTAGTCCTTGACTTTA
This sequence comes from Crocuta crocuta, assembly GCF_008692635.1. Classification (NCBI taxonomy): domain Eukaryota; kingdom Metazoa; phylum Chordata; class Mammalia; order Carnivora; family Hyaenidae; genus Crocuta; species Crocuta crocuta. The sequence goes on from NW_027531522.1 coordinate 7,149,044, forward strand.
ATAGTATTCAAGTTGAAAAATCTATGCCATGACTGTCCATCTCTTCTTTTTCTTAAGCCGCCTAAGAAAATTTGTCTCTTTTCTTGCATCCACGTGCATTCCTAACTCCACTCCCCACCGGGGTAAGATTTCTGACTGCGATGTGGGGAAGACGTTGAGTGGACTTGTGCCAGCATGTCTCAGATGCACCCTGATCATCACCATCGGGCCCACGTGACCCTGAAATGACAGATTCTAGGCAGCCAGAACTCTGTCTCAGGGCAGTCACCACGAGTGCAGCAATCCAGAGACCAGGCTGCGTGGTAGACAAATGCTACTTTGGTCCTTAAACTGTCCGCAAAGAGTGTCCTGAGCACCTGATTTAAAGTAGGCCTTATCCTCAGTGATTCCCATCTAGGAGGTCTGGAGTAAAGCCTAGAATCAATCACTCCTCTTTGCGATTCTGGGGATGGACTAGGGTTAGCCTATCATGATAGCATCTGAACTTGACTGGAGAGCATCATTTGCAAATTTAATGTTACATAATTTTATCATAGCTCACATTCCTACCATTTACAAAATGCAACTCCATCCAAGTGCTAATCCTATTCCATGACACTTTATTCTTTTTCTCCATTATTAGTCTTCATGCTGCTGTGTTTTCCTCCCAAAAGTTTAAATGTGCCGCCAACCCTCATTCTATTTGAAGAATAAAAAGTAAAACTCCTTGCACCCTCACTTTGAAAGAACATGCTTTGGGGGCAACCTGGGTGGCTCAGTTGGTTATGCATCCGACTTCCTCTCAGGTCATGATCTCGCGGTCTGTGGGTTCTAGCCCCATGTTAGACTCTGCGTTGACAACTCAGAGCCTGGAGCCTGTTCCATAGTCTGTGTCTCCTTCTCTCTGCCCCTCCTCTGCTCACACTCTGTCTTACTCTCAAAAATAAATAAACATAAAAAATTTTTTTTAAAAAGAACATACTGTGGGATCTTACCTGAATGAATACTAGCTTTTACTCTTTCTTTTAATTATTTTAATGTCTTTTTTTTTTTTTTTTGAGAGAGAGAGACATACTGTGAGTCGGGGAGGGGCAGAGAGAGAGGAAGACACAGAATCAGAAGCAGGCTCCAGGCTCTGAGCTATCAGCACAGAGCCTGACGTGGGGCTTGAACCCACAAGCAGCAAGATCACTATACTGGCTTTTTCTAAATACGGACTAATTCCTTTGCAGTTCTCCGAAGGGATGGTACCCTTTCCCAATGCCCCATAAAACATAAGGCCTACAATTAAAGTTGCCACTCTTCTAAATCCCCAATGTCTATTCATTTGTTCTTCCACGTGTAGAAATATCTTGGCTCATAACATACAACTTCCTTCCCTAGATCTAGGTCCATGCATCCATATTCATGAAGACTTCGGTTTGGGATTTCAAAATCTTCTCTAGCCCCAAACCTAGTGATGTTGTATAAATTGAATATCCATGTGAAAAGCCTGGCCAATAATGTAGCTTTAAAATTCATGCCTCATCTTCAGTAAATTTTATTTCCGCACCACCTCAAAAACAATATGGTTATAATATTATCTGGAACTATTGTCTTAGAAATTGCAGACACCAATATTTTTCTATTTGGACACAACCTTTCATTGGATGCCCAACTTGCTGATGTCCTCACGCCTGAGAGTGAGCATCAGAGTGATTGCATTAGGGCTCTTTTAAGTGCTCACTAAAAATCTGGCATTTGTCTTCTGAATATTTATCATGGCCCATCTACATTGGCCTTTGTCCTAGTATATGGATCACAGGTAATTAAGGAAATGGCTTTGGTTCCCAGGTCCAGAGATGGAGAGAAAGGTCATATCTGAAATGATAGCAGATTCCTATAACAGGCGATGTCAAGGCCCAGGCACAACCCCAGCCTGCTCCGGTGTACATTTGTAATGCAAACAAAGCTTCAATAGCAGCAGCCAGTTCCTAATCTTCCTTGCAATGAGGAAAGTCAGGCCAAGGGCTGATCTCATTCCTTATTTTCTTTTGGGGTGATTAAGCTAGACTGAGCAATAAAGAGGACTAGTTGGGTATCATTTAGTTTGCCAGACCTCAGTTTCTGCAGAAACTATAAAAATGGGATATATAAAGATACTGCTGAAATGATCACGGTTAGGGACTAGCTGCCTCATCAAAAATCAAGCGTGAGCTGGCCGTGCTCTGGACCCAGGAACACCATGCAGGGTAACAGAAGAGAGAGCATTAGGGGGACTGGATGGTAGAGCAGTCAATAGCTGAGTCTGTGTTGCTTGCAGTCAACAGTGTATGCTATACAGATACGTTGCTGCCCCTCTGATAAATCCAATAAACGTTATCTTCTGTTGGTGAAAAGACATTAAGATTCATACTTCAATTATTTACTTCTAGGAACAGGTGGAAGTTACAGTCTGCTCCCTTCAAGTTCTGCATTTCAATGTATCTGTATTTCAACTTATCATATAGTGATTTCTTACCTAATATAGACCAAGAACTGATAATTTAAAGATAAAAGAAATCTTCATGTGTTCCAATGTGGAAAGAGCTGTCATCAGGTCCCATAAAACTCTACCATGGTCCAAGTAGCAAGGGACACATTCCTATAAACACTCTTATCATACCAGCAGAAGTGGTATGATAAGAAAATCCAAGCATAATACAGATATCCTTTATCAAGATTCCTTGGTCTCCTTTAGGTAGATCGACTCAACTCTTCTGCTCTTGAAATATAATTTACCAGAACTACCATATCTTTGTACTAAATTAGAACTTAAAATCCTCTCTACAAAAAAGCTATCTTTATTATGCTATACCATACTACAGTATAATAACATTTAAAAAAGAAAAAAATCTATTAAGTATCTGCAATCATATATATATGATTCTTGCTTGATTATTAGACTAAATTAATCTTATCCTGACCAGTTGATAATTTTAACATTAAACTCTTCTATTGAGAACAATGTGCATGGTAAATTGAATATTATTCACTTAATACAATCAAGTGGCCAATATGGATCATTTTTCAGACCCGCTATACATGGCTTATTGATGGAGTTGTTTCAGCCTCAATAGAAAATAGACTATATCCAATATCTCTCTTCATTTGTCTTTTGGTGGAAAAGTTAAATCAATTCCCCAAGAAGACAGTTTCAAGCCTATGGGGGCCAGTTTTCACATAGGCTCCTAGAAGGCAGGAAGTTCTCTTGGTGAGATTTAACTAGCCAGTGTAAACATTGCTACAAAGTTTCAGATCTGAGACTAAATTACCCCTTTAGCTCTCTATGGCATCAGAGTCAGTGGGAAAATAGCCCATTTTCACTTCTAGCATAAACCTAGACATTATTATGCAATGTAAAATAGCCCACTTTAAAACATCAGACCAAAAAAAAAAAAAAAAAGGAAAAAAAGAGCAGATGAAAATCATTACACAATGTTTACACAATGTTTAAATTGCACTGAGTTTATATACATAACAAGGATCAAAATGAGAAAGTTCTTACCATTTGCAGGCAAGCAGCCTGAACTGAAAGATATATCATCAAGAGCTATGACTTCATCTTGTTCAGGAGTTGAAATTATTTGACCTTGAAAAACAACCTGCACAAGAAAAACAAGACAAAAGCACAAAGCAAGGGACATCACTGTCTCACAGTCTTATAGCACAGAGCCTACCAATAAAAAAATATATTGCTTCCTAGAAGCAGTTTAGGGACCATCCCAATTCCAAGTGGAAAGAGACCTAAGCATACACTCTCAAGGACAAGAAAATATAGTCATCTCTGGATCTCAAATGTCTAGCACAGGTTATGTAACCTGTTTGTAAAATGAAGCAGTATTCATCTGGTTTTCGTTGTCTAATCATCTGTTTGGTTCATCTGTGTTCAATACTATTTAGTATCTACCAGCTCTTCGGCCCAGCTGCCTCTTGATCTCTGGTTCTTTACATTTTGCAAACTGTGCCCCATTTCCAATTCTGGTTCTTTACTCCTTGTGTTAGATGTCCTTGTGCTATATCCTCCTGTGTGTTTTCTGCCATTATCTAAACAAAACTTGGGGCAGTGACTAGAGATGTTTGTTCAGTGACTTATTATTAAAATGAGTGAATGTGATATTGGGATGTGAAGCCAGCCCATATATGTACCAAGAAGAAATATTCTGGTATTTCTCTCTCTCTCTCTCTCTCTCAGAAATAAATAAAACATTAAAAATTTTAAGAAAAGAAATATTCTGGTATAATATATCTGAGAACTTAGAAAGAAACAACTCTCCAATTTCCTACTTACTTAAATCAATTGAAAATTGGTGTGTAGGGTGGGAAAGTTTTATCCCAACCTCACTAATGAATACCAATGACGTCCGAGGCTTAACTCATGGATGCATTAAACTTGTGGGCATTGTTCAGCCTTGTTTATACATAAACATCTTATTATTTCAAAATCTCAGCACTTCTTTTTAGCTTATCCATTATTCTGAATATAGTAGACCCTAGCAGATCATTTTGCTGTGTTTCATTCTCTTTCCTTTCCTATATAACAAGATGTACTGATATATTTCTTTTCAAACCAGATGTACTAGACTATTAAAAATATGATGTGGGGACGCCTGGGTGGCCCATTCAGTTAAGCCTCTGACTTCGGCTCAGGTCATAAACTCACGGTTTGTGAGTTCGAGCCTCACATCAGGCTCTGTGCTAGCAGCTGAGAGCCTGGAGCCTGCTTCAGATTTTGTATTTCCCCCTCTCTCTCTCTCTGCCCCTCCCATGTGCTCTCTCTCTCAAAAATAAACATTTAAACGAATAAAATAAAATAAAAATAAAAATGTGACGTGAAATATCCACAATGTATTGAGTAATGTGTCAATACATAGCCCTAGGAAAGTCAAATTTTCTTCACATAAAACAGAATAACAACATGACTACTTGTAAAGCAGGACTATGTTGGAAAAGGCCTATCAAAGATTATTGTGTAGGCAAAATCACCCACTTGGCATCTGACAAGTTGAACGCTGGTTATGCATTTGAAATAGAAAATTTTGACCAAAAATAGAAGAAATAGGATGAGAAAAGTACTCAGCAAACAGTAGGAACCAACTCCACATGTTTTTATTTCAGATGTGTGTACCCTCTGCTAGAGACTAGATTTGGGGGGTACACATATGCAAGGGGATTAAGTGTGACTAACCTTATACCAGATCTAGAAGATAATAGTTACAAAGAGTTCAATCTCAAGGTTTATTTGTAGCACCCAGGCAGATCAATGTTTCAAAATCCCTTTAGAATACCTTAGTATCAGAGTCATGAGTAAAATGGGAGAGTTTTGCATTCATACTAATTGATACTTTCTCAGTACACTACTTCCAGAATTGTCTGTAAACCCAACTCCTCGGTTGGCAGTTTTTGTCATTCTTTGGCAGTTTCTAAAGATTTAGTTTGTAGAATCCATTTGGTAAGAAAATTAGTAGGTCTCTTTTCCTACTTAATGCTTGAACATTATTGCTGATGCTAATATGGTTTTGGTCATTATACTGGGGCTACTCTTTGTTTTTAATCTTTATTTATTTGTTTTGAGAGAGATGTGGGTGTAAGGGTAGGAGCAGAGAGAGAGGGAGAGGGAGAATCCTAAGCAGGCTCTGTAGCTTTCAGCACAGAGGCTGATGTGGGGCTCAAACCCATGAACCGTGAGATCATGACCTGACCCGAAACCAAGAGTCAGATGCTTCACTGACTGAGCCACCCAGGTGTCCCTGGGCTACTCATCATCATGGAATAATCTTATGTTGGTATTGGTGTAAGGTTTCGATGGATGACTAGGTAGTTTTGTGAATCTAAGAGTTATACTGCAAACATTTTGCATCCTTTTGTGACCTAATTTACAAACATTTAAAATCATGTTGCAATTTTGTTCTGCAGTTTAATAAAAACCTATTTGGGGGGTGGGGGAAAGACTGTTATATAGGAATGGCTTTATGTGAGGGTAGTAGAGCACGGTGATTAAAGTATGTATTTGGAACCAGACTAATTGGGTTCGGATCCCAACTATACCACTTAATAGTGATAGGACTTTGGAGAAGTCATTTAACTTCTCTGTACCTCACTTTTCTTCTTTGTATAAAGTTACTGATAAAAAATAATAAGTTATTACCTAGATGACAAGATTTACTCAAGGATAAATGGGTTATTACATGTATATCAGCCCTTGGTATATAGTTCACATTAAATAAGTGTTAGCTATTATTGTAACACAGAGTTATTAAAGTATTTAATCTATTATATGAATAGTGTGTTTATAGATTAAAAAACTCTATTCTCTACGGATTAACATTTTATCCCTCTTAAAAGCCTTTTCCCATTAAATACATTCCCTTGTTCTTGCCAAACTAGAAACACACCTGTGGTAGCCATATTTAAAGAGAGAAGCAAACATAAATGTTAACTAATCACCAGCTTCTTTCTTCTTTCTCCACACTCTTCCCACAAGCCCATTGATCTTCAGGGTTTCAACAGTCACCCAGGCTCATAAAATACAAATTTATGTTATAAATGTCAACTTCCCTCCTGAACTCTCTGCCCATATCTCCAAAGCCTGCTGGACATTTTCACCAGACGACACTAAGTCCCTTCCAAATCATAATGTTTTCCCCTCAAACTGGAATGTTTTCCCCTGTCCCCTGACTCCTCTTCTCTGACAAAGGCACCGGAAGACTGCCACTTTCCAATGCTCAAAATTCCAAAGCGACTTACAGAATCACTTTCTCTTCCAGCTACACCTCCAGTCCATCGAGACCTGTTAAGCCCTCTCTTCTTTCCGTCCCTACTTCTACTCCTGTATCTTCACACCTGATCTAATGAAAAGGTTTTTAAGTTACCTTCTCACCTTCAATTCCCTCCCTCAGTTTGGAATATGTATATTTGTTTGATTCAATTAAATCATACGTTAACTCAGTCTAACTTAAGGAAAGTTAGAGTGAAAACTGGCCACCATTTGAGCCCACTGTTGCAGCAAGAGGAAATGTTTTGTCTTAGGGAGAACACTATTTCTCTAAATGTAGGGAACTTCACCATTGGGTCTGCGTAGCTATAAAACATAAGACCTATCAGGCATAACTTGATACTCTAGGTAAATATATTTAAACAGAAAGATGTTCCAGAGATTTTTGGTTGGGATCCTGAAAAGGATGTGTTGAACTAGCTCAGGAAAGTGGAACCGCAAGATCGTTTTTTTTTTAAAGTGAGATCTGTGGTCAGAAGCCATGTTTGTGTATGATAGTTGTATTTCTAAGAAAAGTGACACCTAGCATTCCTTGTTTTCCCTCAAAACTTTGGTAAGTAAGTGTTTCCAAACATCTACCTCATTTTAACTGTGTTAGGGGAAATCAAGCAAAGAGTAGCAAACAAGCAGATAACATAACACAGACAATAAAGTTAGAAGTTGGGCAACATCACAAAGTCAAGTATGAGCTGCGCTGATCCAAGGGTAAATAATAGACAAACTGCTTTCACCTCAAACATTTTAAGCAAAGATGGGCTCTGAGGAAGGCAGGAGGTCAGCACACAAGCCACTTGATTTAAATCTCTGATGAAATTTGACAGACCCAAATAATAGATACAAAATCACTTGGACGCCACTAGTAACTACATGAACAGAAACTCTTATATTTATTGTATTAGATGTTTCTTAATTAGTAGTGTACATTCAATGTAATTTCTTGAACATGCGAAACACAAAAAGATGACAGTAATTTTTTACCATCATGTGTTCACATAGTAAATGTCCTTTTTTTTTTTTTTTTGAGAAAGAGTATGTGCACAAGTGAGCAAGGGAGGGGCAGAGAGAGAGAGAGAGAGAGAGATTGAGAATCCCATGAGGTGCAGAAAGAGAGGAAGAGACCGTGGAGCTGGGAGCGAGGCTCAAGCTCATCCAATGCAGGGCTCGAACTCACAAACCATGAGATCACGACCTGAGCCAAAGTTGGATGCTTAACCAACTAAGCCACCCAAGTGCCCCAATATTCTTGAATTACGAGGTAAAATACCTCAGATTCTTATTTAAGTTTGAGAGTAGAATTTTTTTAAGTTAATGATTTCTATTTATTTTTATGAATACCTTCTCTTTTGTCTGTGTTAATAAAATGTACGGTTTCTGATGAGGACACTGCTAAGTACTTGTTGGCATATCTAAATGGAATATCAGAGAACTGACAAGCAGATAATTGCATATGAAAAACGCTGCAGTATTTTTTAAAATCCAAGCAGTAATTTCTCATTTACTTTAAGAATCCAAACATTCAACTTGAAAGCCATGGTCAGGGATACACTTAGTAATACAGTATTCATTCCTTACTACCCATAAAACGAATACATAAGCTCTCTTCAGGAACAAAGAAAAGGAGCATGAGAAAAGGTGTCACTTGCATCTGAGACTACATTTCTGCTATATGTTGAGCCTGGTTTAGTCTTTGCTTCTGCAAATATTTTAGGGCCATAGCAAAATTAACTGCTTACGTCTATAATTTTAGTAATGCAATAGCAGTCAATTGGTAGAATAATGTTTAATAATGTTTTATCCAACACAGCAGACAAAAGAATGCTTAATGAGTCACAAGCAATGTATTTGACCAAATCTAGAAATCAGAGTTTTTTCTGTCTTTTATAAATCCTTATAATGTTTTAATATGATAAAAAAAAATTATCATGGTTCAGTGAGTAAATGATTGAGATATGAAATCAAACTATACTGGGATCCAATCTGGATGGGGTTTAATAGGTTATTGCACTCTCTAAAGCTCGTAATCCTCATGTTAACAGTGGGGTATATTATAATTCGGATTCAGAGGACTGCCATGAAGTGTCAATAAAACAATATATACAAAGGACTAAACGTAGTGCCTTACACATAGTAAGTAATCAGGAAATACTGGATATTAATATTCCTTAAACACCTTCTGAAACTTTCTTCAATGCAGCTATCTTTGTTGACTAAATGCATAAATACCATTCTTTGTTTATGTAGCAGTATTCCCTCAATAATGAACGTGCTTCGATTTTATTAAGGAATGGACCCAGTACTTTACAGATAAAGGTGATAAAGCCCCCACATGACAGCTATATCCAGAGGCTTTTGCAAAGGAGGGTTTTTTTGTTTTTAATGTTTATTTATCTTGAAAGAGAGACAGAGTATGAGCAGAGGAGGGACAGAAGAGAGACACAGAATCCAAAGCAGACTCCAGAGTCTGAGCTGTCAGCACAGAGCCCCATGAGGGGCAAGAAGGCACGAACTAGGAGATCATGACCTGAGCCGAAATCAGACACTTAACCAACTGAGCCACCCAGGTGCCCCCAGAAGTGTTGTTTTTGTTTTTGTTTTTGTTTTCCATAAACCCTTACAAAGTGAGGCTCCAACTGAAACTAAAATCTCTTATATGGATATTTCTAAAGGAAGCATGATTGGCTTTAAAAATGCCAGAAGGCAGCACGGAGGGGAAATTGCAGAAAACAGAATAATTCTCAGAGGCTTGTAAACTGATGAGGCAGCAGACACTGTCTGGAGATGCTGATTACAAAATGCCCTCCAACTAGCCGCTCGCTAGAGCTTTCCAGGACCAAGCTAGGGGCGGGTGTCGGGCAATACCACGCGCACAGCGCATCTCTGCGCCTCAGCTAAACAAAAGCATACAAACCTGTGCTTCCTTGCTGATGGGAGAGAACTAAAACATACCTTGCAGTCTTAAAGACTGCTGCAGCCCAAGGATCCCCAGAGAGTCATATGGCTTCCTAAGTTTTACAAAGCTTCTAAGGTAGAGGCAAGGTTTTCCTATCGGCAATAAAGTATTTTGGCAAACAAGTTAATATACTGCACATGCATCTGCTTGTGCTGGAATCACTGCTACATTTTAAAGCACTCAAGTGAATAACCATGCTGCCTCAGCTACAGCTGAATGGCCCTGGAGGTGATATACAGGGGAGTTTTAAGTTTTATATCTAGCTGCTACACATATTTAATCACCCACCCCTGCAGTGCACCATTTGGGAATGGAACACTGAGAACAACAAGGAAGTTGTTTTAAAAGGTTTAACGCTCAAGACACAGCAGGTTCCAGCTCTACCCAACATCCAGATCTCTGTTGAGCTACTTACTAGTAAAGACCCTGACCTTCAGTCAGAGACAAAGATACAAAGGCACAGACAATGGTAAGTTAAGACTCGTTCACCATCCACTCTGTTTCGAAAATGGGAAAGATGTATAAATGCTGACAAGGTTCACATGCAGATAAAATTCCATTTCTGTCATTCAGGGGTTTGCGGGCATAGAGGCAGAAGGGACTTCAGCAAGTCCATCCTTTAGCATCCAGTCAGTGTGACTCAGTCCCCTCAAAAGCACTCTTGGCTCTGGTTGGTTGCTTTTGTTGTTGTTGTTGTTGTTAGTGAGAGAAGACAGAAAGCCAGAGGGGAGTAGAAAGAGAAGTGTTCAGAAATAAACTAGAAACTTCTCAAGTGGTTATTGACACCTGAACCTCCACAAAAAATTAGTTGCATTATTGGTACTCAAAGTTCTCATTCTGCACACACACCCTCAAACCCAGGAACATCTAGTCTGCCTTCCACATGCCTACCAAAAATCTTCTCCTTGCAAACCATTTATCAGATAAGGGGTTAATACCCAAAATACATAGGAAACTCATGCACACACACATATACACATATATAAAATGTGTATATAAGGGGTTAATACCCAAAATACATAGGAAACCATGCACACACACATATACACATATATAAAATGATTAGAGAACATCATTCCAAAGATAGATATCGTTCCAAAGAAGACATAGAAATGTCCCAACGGGTACATGAAAAGATACTCAACATCACTGATCATCAGGGAAATGAAAATCAAAACCACATACTTCATACCTCTTAGAATAGTTGTTACCAAAACGACAAGAAATAATGTGTTTACAAAGGTATGAAGAAAAGGGGACCCTAGTTCGCTGTTGGTGGGAATGTAAACTGGTGCAGCCCTTATGAAAAACAGTATGGAAGTTCTTCAAAAAATTAAAAATAGAACTACCATATGATCCACCTGTCCCACTTCTAGGTATATGTAATCAACAGAAATGAAATCACTATTGCAAAGGGATGTCTGCACTCTCATATTTACTCAAACAGTATTCACAGTAACCAAGACATGGAAACAACCCGAGTATCCATCGACAGATGAATGGATAAAGAAAATGTAGTGTATACACACAAAGGAATAAGTCAGCCAAGAAAAGAAGGAAATCATATCATTTACGACAATATGGCTAGACTTCGAGGGTATTATGCTAAGGGAAATAAGCCAGAGAAAGACAAATACTCTATCATTCACTTATATATGGAATCTATAAAAGCCAAATTCATAGAAACAGAATTTTTTTTGAGAGAGAGAGAGAAGCAGAGGGAGAAAAAGAGACTCTTAAGCAGGCTCCATGCCCAGTGTAGAGCCCAACATGGGGCTTGATCCCATGACCCTGAGATCATGACCTGAGCTGAAATCAAGAGTCAGATGCTTAACTGACTGAGCCACCCAAGCACCCCCAAACCAAGTCATTTTTAGTTGCCAGGATCTGCATGGTGTGGGAAATGGGGAAATGTTGGTCAAAGGTTACAAACTTACGACTATAAAATGAGTTAGTTCTTATAAGAAGCATGGTGCAATATAGCTAATAATACTGTATTATATATATACTTGAAAGTTGTTAAGGGAATAGATCTTAAATGTTTTTACTCCATGAAAAACTGTTGATGGATATGTTAACTAACTTTACTGTGGTAATCATTCCACACTACAGGTTTATCAAATCATCACATTATATACCTTAAAATTACACATATGTCAATTATATCTCAATAAAGCTGGGAGAAAAAAAATCTTTTCTTTACCTGTGCTAGGAACATTCCCTGAATCTCACCTAGTGCATCCATAGTGCCCCAAGTGAGTCTTTGTTAAGTAAAAGGATCAGTCATTCACCTGAAGACTTAAATGCCTGAGGGCTTAAGATACCCTGCCCCCACCCAACACACACGAATCTATTTGACTTCAAGAGAGTGCAAAGTTCAAATGACAGACCTGTGTTTCTGACCATACAGTTCCTCTGAAGTCTTATCATCTACGTGTCATTTAATCACCTACTAAGTAATTTTCTTGGATCCTCTTTGGATCCCCATTTAGTTTATAAAAGCCTGAAATTTCAAACTACAGTGAATTTATGGCAGATCAATTAAGAAAATGTACCATTCTCACATCTCACAATACAACTTTGTAACAGAACTCCTACTCATTTTCCCATCCTTCCTCTTAGCCACTCAAAATAACTGAAGTTAAAATTCAATCCAATTCGATCCCTATACTTAAGCAAGTGCTAAATCCATCACCTATCAGATGATTTTCTACTCTGTATCAAAACTATAAAATTGATTATTATGCTATTCAAATAATAGATGATAAAGGAAACTTGCTTGAGCCGAGTTGGCTAAATTGGCCTGCAAACCAGGTTTAAAAAGCAAATTCATTCAGAATAAAATGCTTTGATCCTGTTTTTAATGGGAAATTTTTCTTGGCTCTCCAAATGTAAAAATATGCAATGCTTTACCAAGAACTCTGGTAATAATCATTAGATTATAATTTCCACCATACATAAGTTTTATTAGGCTGCATAAATAAGTTTGTCTTTTATGGGATTGCCTGGGCTTTCATTCTCAAAATTATTTTGGAAAATAAAGGCTGTATTGAATAATTTGAGTCTAACCATGAAATGAATATGACAATTATTCTACTTCAACAGCATTCGGAATTAGTATTTAAATCAAATAGTCCACTTCCTCATTACCCAATATAACCCTGTTCTTTCAAAAGCATGAGTGATATCTGGAAGATAAGTAATTCTTAAGAATAAGAAATGAAAAGAGAGAGAAGGTTGGAATAGTAAGAGAAATATCATTAGAAAGTTATACTTTACTGATATATTAATATATGTTAATAAGTATCAACTCTAGTTTTTATACACTTATTTAAAACCTTTCTTTAAAAGTGTCTTTTACGGGCGGCACCTGGGTGGCTTATCGGTTAAGCATCCAACTTCAGCTCAGGTCATGATCTTCTGGTTCGTGGGTTTGAGCCCCGCGTCGGGCTCTGTGCTGACAGCTAGCTCAGAGCCTGGAGCCTGTTTCAGTCTGTGACTCCCTCTCTCTCTGACCCTCCCCTGCTCACGCTGTCTGTCTGTCTGTCTGTCTCTCTCTCTCTCTCAGAAATAAATATTTTTTAAAAAGTGCCTTTTAGGGTGACTGACCATCACAATTTCCTAAGACTGGCTCTGGTGCTTGAAAAGTCCTGGCAAATCCCTCAGTCCTTGACCAGCTGGGATAGGGGTCATCCTACTTTAATTCACCTATTGTTAAACATCTGTATTTTATCATTCTTCCTTCCATGATAAAGTTAGGAACTAGAAAGCACACACCTGAAATTTCTGCTTGCTCTGGATCCTTATTACATTTCTCTCCCACTGATTCTGAAGCCCAGCTGTGTTCTGCCATAAAGGCTGCATGGGACCACCGCATGTAGTTTGAAGGCCGGCTCTTAATTTGCCACTCGCTTGACTGGAGAAGTAGTAAAATGTAATCTGTGAAAAATAAGGAACGTCCAATCGATTATAAACCAGAAGTGCCCAAAAGTGAAAAGTATTTAAAACGCTGTGTGTTTTCAAGTACCTGACAGGCATGTCGGGTATTTGTTGGAAGAAATACTCTGCTTCTTAAGTTTGAGGGAGTAGAATCCACTTTGGCGACCAAGGAGAGGAAGTGGGCTGTTAACAACAATAGTCAGCATGTTACAATCAGAGCAATCCTTAGTAAACTTATGTAGTACACCAGGCAAAAATCAGGCCCATATCCACATTAGGTCAATATATTTCTGTTTAAAGAATGAAACATTTAACCATATCATCTGCTTTTGCAAATGGTCCTACTGATAGTTTTACTTCATTATATGACCCAGAGAAATAGCTCATTGTGATTATACTCCCTATAACACTATTCTTGGCTGCAGTCCACAACCCAGTTTATCTCCTATAACATAGAAAGTTATAGCCTTGCAAAGATGGTATCCAGGGAAAACATTATACTGGGTTTGCCCACCAAAGTAGGCCATTCAATGACAAATCCAAAGGGGTTCATCGTTTGCTGTGATTTTCTCTAGAAAGAACTGGATCCAAGAATCGCAGCTTTCCCCAGGACCACCGCGAACAATGCAGAACCCTGATGCTCTCCCACATAGTACGGTACAGACTATCCCAGTGGACTGTTAGTGTTTAGAAGGCTATAAAATAAATGTAGAACATTTCCTGGGCTTTCATAAATGTCCTACAGTGCCTGACAAGGTTACAGTGTGTAATCGGGGAACCACTGTGTTCTATTACTCTACTTGGCATTTTGCTATTTGTCAAAAGGAATGACAAAATGATATTTATGATTATGATAACCTAGCTACTGAGTTTATTCCAAGGTAGTTTATTTATTTTAAAAAGGAAATTTTTTTATAGTTTATTTATTTTTGAGATAGAGAGAGACAGAGCATGAGTGGGGGAGGGGCAGAGAGAGAGGGAGACACAGAATCCAAAACAGGCTCCAGGCTCCAAGCCAGCTGTCAGCACAGAGCTGGACACGGGGCTCGAACCCAAGAACCGTGAGATCATGACCTGAGCCGAAGTTGGACACTCAACAAACTAAGCCACCCAGGTGCCCCTCGTGGTAGTTTAAAGCTGGATTGAAAATCAAATTTAATTATCATGTCATTGAGAGACTCGATAGTAAAATTAAGAAACCTCTTCTTCTCTACAGTTGCTCCAAAATTGTACCCTAATTAAGTAGAAAGTAATGACATTAATGATTGTTACAGATATGGCCAGAGGCATAAGTGAAGTCCCTGCAATAATGGAAAACCATTCTGAGGATGTATTTCCTGGAATAATGATATAAACATAATTTAGATGAACCGCTGGTGTCAAAATGATACAAGTGGACAATTATTACAAGTTTGCTCTTGCTTCATTTTCATAAGGTAAAGCATATGCCAAGCAACTAAATAATCAATGAGTCATATGAGAGATTGTATTTATTTTCTATTATTATTTACATATAAGTGTTATGAAAATAATATTACTAGCAATACAAATGGTAATAGTATTCAACAGGCGCTAAATTATTATTTCTAAGTATTCACCTACAAAAACCATCGATGAGATATACAGAAATTTTTCATTTATCAAGGAAATAAATTAATTATATTTATTTTAAAGAGTTTAGGCTTAAAAATAAGATTTGACACTTATTTACATTTACAATAAAATAATAAATTATTTAAATATTTAAGCAGCTCATTTTATAAATATAAAGTACATCATTTGGTACATGCTATCACATTGTAAATTATTCTGTATTTGGTCAAAAACTCCAACCATTCATCTTCAGGTTTTCATAAAAAGAAAAGTTTGAAATTCAGAAACAGCTTGAGTTCTTTT
>NW_027531522.1:7164721-7209320 GCF_008692635.1 Crocuta crocuta
GAAAAGTTTGAATTTCAGAAACAACTTGAGACATTTTGACATTTGAGTAATATACTTTCTTTTCATGGGAGTGTTCAAAATGCACCCAATACCAAAATCTATTTTCTACCTTCAATTCCAACTTAGTGGCCATAGGAAGCATTTTTAGATATGCACACTCAATTTCCCCTTGCTCCGCCCCTGCAGTGTGAATATAGAATTTCTTTAATTCATAGACAAAGATGCTCCTCAGGGATAAATACCATCTTATGGAAAACTCCCTCATGTTTTCCATAGCACCTTACTCATCATGTCTATGGAAATAAAAGAAAGAAGCACATTTTTGGCAGCATGAGTTTTTCCCATATGTCCATTCTTTCATCTTACACCCCCTTCCACTGCTCTGACCACTGAGAAGAGACTTAAGAAGCTGATAATCAAAAATGTATCCAATGTTTTCTGCACACACACCCTCATCCATTACAATAGCCCTACGAGCAATCACATCACACATATATATGCAAATATAATTGTCACCATTGTAAATTTTCTATTAATCTCTACCATATTCATTTCAGTTTGTTGATATCATTCATAAATTCCCATTTTATACCTGCATCTATAAAAACCATCGCATAGCATATCTTTAAAACATATTTCAAAGAATCTCATGGCAAATTGCCAATTATTCAAATGACAAAATAACAATAGCATCATTTTATTGATAATGTTAAATATTTATATTAAAGGGCTTTCAAAAAAATTTTTTTCTCAGTTGCTGGGTAAGTGTTGGAATAAAATCCCAACATAAACAAATATTGATAACCAAAAAAAAAAAAAAGAAAAAGAAAAAAAAAAAAAAAAAAAAAAAGGAAGTATATAAAACATGGAAGCAACATAAACCATAAATCAAGTCTGCAGGGCTAAATCCAATAACTTAGGCAGTGAATTTCTCCAGCCTTGATCCTCAGGAAAGATAAGGTAGAATTTTCAATGTCACTATCTTCAACTGTTATTGACAGGCAACCTTGCATTTCTTCCATTTCCCAAGTTCTAAGAGATTAATAGGAATGAGTGTGAGCAGAAGGAACATAAATCCTATTGGCATGTTACAGAGTAACCAACTGGCTCAAAGGAACTTAAAAAAATTGAGTATTATGACAGTCAGATAATATCGGTTCTCAAGAACATTTCCACAAAAATCATGCTGCAAGAATGGATCATCATGACAAAGTCCAAGGCCTAAAGCAAAGGTTAAAATGTCAAAACTTTTAGAAAGGCAAAAGTGTGTTCTTCTATGACAGAAATGTGGCTGAGTTCAGATAACAGAGAAGAAATGATAGTCTTCTATATAAACTTCTTCAAGTTGGTAATTTCTATTTCTTAAGTTCTCTTTCCATTGAATCATAAGTTTGTCTCATACCTGCTCATTAAAGCTAACAAGCTCAACACAACCACATAATATTTGCTAAAACTGTATCTCCCAAAGGATGTCCTCAAATAGTAATCTCTTAAAAAGGCTGGCAACTTATAACTGAATACAGCGATAACAATTAAAGCCTGCCTCAGTGAAAAAGAGCTAGAGGAGTCACTTTAGTGGATCATGAAGCTTGCTTATACACATGAGGGTGATGTTAACCAAAATGCCAATGAGAAGACCTCTAAAAAGTCACTCCTCTATAAAAGCAATAGAAAAAAAAAACCTGGCCAAAAAAAAAAGGTCATAGCAAGGCTTAGCAAACTGGAGAGCTTTTATTGAGGAAATAGTGGAATAGCAGTAAAAACAGTGAGTTTTATGTTTTTTTAACTTGCCTATTCCCATTGTCCACTTGCAGCTCCAGAACAACTTCGAGAAGTAGCAGCCCAGTGTGGCAGGCACAGCAATGAGCAGCATAGAATTAGAGCTCTTTCAAACCCACATTAATAAATAATTGTCACCATTTGACATGTCTGTGTTTCCTGAAAGATCCCACTTACCAGGCTGTCTGAAATTCATCCCATTAATACCTTGCCCAGCAAAAAAGTCTTCTTTGCAGCAAGTATTCGAGCCAGTTGGTCACTCTGTGACACATAGTAGGATTTATGTTCCTTTTGTTCACACTCCTTCCTATTAATCACTTAGAACTTGGGAAATGGAGGAAACCCAAGGTAAGTATGTTAACTTTATGTTTGCCTGAGGTAGTGTATAATAATAGTGGGGGCTTAAATAATCTAACCACAAAGCTTAAAGCAAACTCTGGGGAATGAGATGTCACACAGGAGCTTTGAAATGCTCCTATTTTTCGTACAAATCTAAAGAGACATGTTCATGCACAGGGCTGTGCACAGGCTCTAGAAAGACCTGAAAAGGCCCTCCACTCTCATCTCTGGCTGACTTTGAGGCTCTATGAAAGTAGAAAGTTAAAACTAAGACTGAGTTGTGAACTGCCTAGTTTTATTGAAGGTGCCCCCCAACAGGTACACGAAGTCCCTCAACAACACTGGGGGATATATTGACTTCAGGGATTTAAGGAACTTACTTTTCTTTTCTTTTCTTTTCTTTTCTTTTCTTTTCTTTTCTTTTCTTTTTTCTTCTCTTTCCTTTTTACCATTTATTTATTTTTGAGAGAGAGAGAGAGAGAGAGTGAAAGAGCGAGAGAGAGAGAAGGGGAGGCAAAGAGAGGGGGAGAGAAACAATCCCGATTAGGGCTCAGTCCCACAAACTGTGAGATTATGACCTAATCCAAAATCAAGAGTCAGATGCTTAATGACCTGAGCCACCAGGTGCCCCGGAACTCTCTTTTCAATCATTAACTGACCACTAATCTGACCATGCAAAGAATGCAATGACGACACGTGACAAAAATAAAGACTACAAAATTGATCTAGAAAAGTCACTAAACTAAAAAACAACAACAAATAAAACAAACAACTACAACTGCTAACTATGGAAAGGAGGAAATCAGACTTTCAGATTTGCAATGCTATATTGTTTTAAATGTCCATGCTTCAAAAGAAATTGTGAGAAATGTAAAGAAGCAAGAAAATATGACGCATACAGAAGGAAAAAAATCAACAGTAAATGTCTCTGAGGAAGCCAAGGCAAGGGACCTACTGAATAAAGACTTTAAATCAGCTATTTTAAATATTTCAAAGAGCCAATGGAAACCATGTATAAAGTACTAAAGAAACCATATGAATGATGTCTCACAAAATAGAGAATATCAATAAAATAGAATATCGAGAACATCAAGAAATAGAAACTATAAATATCAAAAACTAATCATTATAATTTGTTGTTATAATTGATAAAAATAAAAATTAGAATTCACTGTTGATAGACACATAATATATAAAGATGTACTTGAGGCAGTAAAGGTGTGGAGAATAGAGATAGATAAGACAAATTTCCTTAATATACTGTTGTAATTAAATTGGTATGACTCAAACCTAGATTGTTGTAATTGCTAAGCAGCCACTAATAAAATAATTCAAAAAGTACATAGTAAAAAAGTAAATTAACATGATACACTATAAAATATCAATGTAACAGAAAATAGTAATGGAGGAAAAGAGTAACAAGAAAGACATGAGACAGACAGAAAACAAACAGGCAGCAGGTGTGAAGTCCATATTATCAGCAATTATGTTATATGTAAATTCGTTCAAGTCCCCATTCAAAACTCCAAGGTTGGCACATTGTATAAAAATATGATCCAATAATATAACTATCCAAAAAGGGTGAAAATAAAAGGATACGAAAACCATAATGTACAAATAATAACTAAAGAAGAGCTGGAAGTACAGGAAAAAAAGTGTTAATAAACACACACAAAAATTTGCTATTAGAGACAAACAAGCACAATTTATAATGATAAAGAATCAACCCATGAAGGAAGTATAATAATTACAAACACATGCGCCTCAAAACAGAGCCTAAAGTATATGAAACAAAAGTCAACAAAAACAAAGTGACAATAGGCAATTCAACAATAATAGTGGGAGACTATGGTACCCTACATTTAAGATTGGATAAAACACTTAGAATATCAGTAAGGAAATAAAAGACTTGAGCAACATAATACACCTCTTAGCCCTAACAGACATATAGAACACTCCATCCAACAAGAGCAAAATACATATGCTTCTATGGCGCTCACAGAATATTCTCCAGGACTGACCATATTTTAGCGATAAACAAATCTCAATATATTTAAGAAGATATGAATTAAAAAAGTAATGTTCTACAGCCACAATGGAGTCATTTGAGTCAACAGAAGAAAGAAATGTGGGAAAATCCCAAATATGTGGAAATCAAATACGATACTCCTAGTGACTAATGGGTCAAAGGAGAAATTAGAAGAGAAATTAGAAAATACTTGAGAGATAGGGACACATGGGTGGCTCAGTAGCTTAAGCATACTACTTCAGCTTGGGTTATGGTCTCCCAGCTCCTGGGTTCGAGCCCCATGTCGGGCTCTGTGCTGATAGCTCACAGCCCGGAGCCTGCTTCAATTCTGTGTCTCCATCTCTCTCTCTCTCTCTCTCTCTCTGCTCCTCTCCTGCTTACGCTCTGTGTCTCTCTCTCAAAAATAAATGAACATTAAGAAGTATTAAAGGGGCATCTGTGTGGCTTATTTGGTTAAGCGTCCAACTTCAGCTCAGCTCATGATCTCACAGTTGGTGAGTTTGAGCCCCACGTTAGGCTCTGGGCTGACAGCAGCTTGAGGCTGCTTCAGATTCTGTGTGTCTCTCTCTCTACCCCTCTCCTACTCATGCTCTGTCTCTCTCTCTCAAAAATAAATGAACATTAAAAAAATATTAAAGGAGTGCCTGAGTGACTCAGTTGGTAAAGCATCCATCTTTGGCTCAGGTCATGATCTCACCATTCATGAGTTTGAGTCCNATGTCGGGCTCTGTGCTGATAGCTCACAGCCCAGAGCCTGCTTCAATTCTGTGTCTCCATCTCTCTCTCTCTCTCTCTGCTCCTCTCCTGCTTACGCTCTGTGTCTCTCTCTCAAAAATAAATGAACATTAAGAAGTATTAAAGGGGCATCTGTGTGGCTTATTTGGTTAAGCGTCCAACTTCAGCTCAGCTCATGATCTCACAGTTGGTGAGTTTGAGCCCCACGTTAGGCTCTGGGCTGACAGCAGCTTGAGGCTGCTTCAGATTCTGTGTGTCTCTCTCTCTACCCCTCTCCTACTCATGCTCTGTCTCTCTCTCTCAAAAATAAATGAACATTAAAAAAATATTAAAGGAGTGCCTGAGTGACTCAGTTGGTAAAGCATCCATCTTTGGCTCAGGTCATGATCTCACCATTCATGAGTTTGAGTCCCACATTGGGCTCTGTGCTGACAGCTCAGAGCCTGGACCCTCTTTCAGATTCTGTGTGTGTGTGTGTGTGTGTGTGTGTGTGTGTGTGTCTCTCTCTCTGCCCCTCTCCTGCTTATACTCTGTCTCTCTCTCAAAAATAAACAAACATTAAAAATATATATATATTAAAAAAAGAAAATACTGGAGATAAATAAAACTGAAAATACATTGTATCAAATGTGTGGGACACAGTTAAAATGGTGCTTAGAAATAAATTTGGAGCTCTAAGTTACTAAACTTAAAAAAAGGAAGTTTTTAAACACAGCCTAAACTTCCACCTTACAAAGCTAGTAAAAGAAGATCAGACCAAACTCAAAGCCAGCAGAGGAAGAAAACAATAAATATTAGAGCAGAGATAAATGAAATAAAAAAGAGACAAACAACAGAAACCAATTAAACCAAAAAGTTGGTTCTTGGAAAGGTCAGCAAAATTAACAAAACTTTTACTAGACTGACTAATCAGAAAGAAAAAAAAAAAGACTCAGTTTGCTGACTGAAGGATCAAACAAGGGTCAGAACTATCAATTCTATAGAAATAAAAACCTATAGGATGATATCATCAACATTTGCAAGCCAACAGATTAGATAATGTAAATGATACGGACAAATTCTTAGAAGGACACAAACACTGACTCATGACCAAAACTGACTCAAGAAGAAATATAAAATCTGAATAAATTATAACTAAAGAGAATGAATCGGTAATCAAAAACCTTTCCACAAAGAAATTCTCACTCACGGCAGGATTCCCCGGTGAATTCTATAAAACACTTAAACAAGAATTAAAACCAATACTTCACAAACTCTTGCACAAATTGAAAGAGGAAAGAAGACTTTTTGACTCTTTCTGTGAGGCCCTTATTACCTTGGTTTTACCTAACAAATGACATCCACAAAAACCCTCACCTAACCATACGTGATTGTAAAAGATTGAAAAACTTCTCCCTGATAGGAAAAGGATAAGGATATCTGTTACTACTTCTATTCAATATTTCACTGGAGTTTCTAGGCAGGCAATTAGATAAGGAAATGAAATAAAAGGAATCTAAAATGGAAACAGAAAGTAAAACTATATCTGCAAATGACATGATCTTGTGCATGGATGTTCCTAAAGAAACATGTGTTTACACCAGGCTCACTTAACCATCCAGATTAAATTTATTTTAAGGTCAGCTAATTAGTAACCATAGTACATCTATAAAGTCTTTTCAAAAAAGTACCTAGATTCATTTTGATTGAATAACCAAGGGATGGGAATCTTGGGGAGTCTATCTTTAGAATTTCTGCCTACCACAATTAAGTAGGCAGTAGTTTGATTCTCTTTTCCACTTGCTACATTTTAAGGTGGTTGACCAGAACCTAAACTAGCTGAGTTCTTGTAAATCCTTCCTTGATTAATTCGGTTGTAGGACACATTGAATCAATGTAACTACTCATCATGGTTGCCAGACTTCATTTTCAAAGAACCAAAATCCCCTGGGTCCCTTCCAACTGCTTGATTGGTGAAATTCCCTGCCCACCTTAATTTGGGAGCATCATATTCTACTGGGCGTTTGCCTGTGGTTCCAAAGATATATTCTTTGAAATCTGTATTATATTTATACAAATATACCACTATTTGATTTTATGAATTTCTGTCGAGTACATATTTTTGCTTAGGGCTAAATTAATTTGAAGAATATATACCCACATAAATTTAACAAATAAAGAAGCCATCTGCCTGTAAAGATAAAATTCCTACCAAAAGAAAAACGAATGATGCATAGGAAAAAATTTCTGTATTTTTACAGAAAAATTATAGAATGTATTATTTTTAGTTCCAATCAGTGGAATAATATTATTTACTTAAAAATATTTGACAGCTTGACTACTTATGTTACATGGAAAAATTTCACCAATGTCATACCAGTTAATTCAAAGAATCATCTAAGTTGTCAACTATGATTACCTGACTGATGTATTATTCTGAATTTGAAATAAAAGAAATGAGAAAATAAACAGATATTATATTATCTAATAAAAATAGACACCAATTTTGTTCAGGAACTCTGAAAACTTCATGTAGCTCACTAATTTAAAATGCATACACACGCAGGCACACATCCAGGACCTTGATATTATTAGCTTGGCAATCAAAGAATTTGTGGAAGAAATAAGGCTCTCTGCAAATTACTACTGGAGGCAGAATGAATCATTAAGTACCAAATATGTATGCCCTTGAAATTCTTTGTTCAACTTCTCAGCCACTGTCATACATCGATCAACGTCTCTCATTTCTGCTGCCTGGTTGACCAACAGCAGAAACAAGACCGTCAACTGTGAAGGAGTTGGGTAGAGGAGGGAAAAGAGGGAAAACAATAATACTGATGAACAAAATCAGTAACTTTTGGGTGACATAATTCTTGACATTCCCAAATACACTTTTGGCCTAATCTTCATTTCCAAAGCCAGTGTCCTCTAGCCAGAACAGACTGAATATCACTGCCTGAGCACATCCAGCCTCTCTACACGGTCCTTATGTGTACGATATTTCAGTAGCAAATATCGTGTCTTTCACTTCCCTGTCCGCTGAAATAGCATTCATCTTTCAAGTCCCTTCTCAAGTTCTGTCTTAAAGTGATGACATCAGGGGGCGCCGGGGTGGCTGAGTCGGTTGGGTGTCCGACTCTTGATTTTGGCTCAGGTCATGATATTGGGGTTCATGGGCTTGAGCCCTGCACTGGGCTCTGTGCTGATGGGAGTGGAGCCTACTTGGGATTCTCTATCTCTCTCTCTCTCCCTCTCTCTCCGTCCTTCCCTGACTTGTGCTTTCTCTCTGTCTCAATAAATAATAATAATAAAAAAGAGTAATAACATCAGTTTCCATTTGGAGTGGCCTTCTTTCCAGTGTCAGAATCTGCCTACATCCACAGAAAAATAAGCTCAGACTAACATCCCAGCAGTTTTCAAATTTCCCCTATATTATATAACGAATTGTTTTATTCTCAAGAATACTTTCCAAAGAAATCACATCATATGCAGCATATATTGTAATAGTCTTTATGGTATTCGCAGCATTTATCATGCCTTACACTCTAGGATTAAAAAAAGCTTTTGAACTGAAATTCACAATTGTCACCACCATATATAAATACATGTACATAAACAGATAAATTTTTCATGTTTAATTATTTTTTTTACTTTCAAAATGATGTAACTACAGTATTGAAATTGGAACAAATGGGAAAAGATACTGAATTCCATCCATAATACAAATCATATTTGTGTCTTTATGATTAGGAACAGGCTTAACTACTATAATAAAATATCCTCCTTAATTGAAAATTCAGGTGAATTTTAAAATAACAGCATAATAAAGCTGATTCTTAGAATCAGAGTATGCATCAAGGCATGCCTCACCTATGTTTGCTACAAAAGTGAACACTAACCACTAAAATTAAGATTATAACTTATCTGTTAGTTCTTGAAGGAGGAGCTGTATCTTTTACTCATACATCCCAAATAGTGCATATAATCAAATGCAAAAATGCTCAACTAATGTTTATTGACAGCAAACTATAGCTCATAGATATGTCCCATTTGCCACCAGATTTTGCACAGTCTGAGAGCTAAGGGTTTTCACATGGGTTAGATGGTTGAAAAAGTTTAAAAGATAACATTTTCTGACATGTGAAAATTATATGATTCATAAACTCCAGAGTCCATCAATAAAGTTTTATTATAATACAGCCATGCTTTATCTCTATGTATTATCAATGGCTACTTTCACATATAATGGCAGAATTGAGTAGTTGGGACATAAACTGTATGATCTAAAACTATGTACTATCTGGTCCTTGAAGGAAAAAATATGCAGATTCCTAGACTAGGAAAGGTATAAGGTTTATGTTTCCATCCCTAGATTGTGAGTTCACCGAGACAAGAACTGTGTTCTTTACTCATATCTGCAGGTCCTATAATAATATGTGGAGCAATGTAAACACTCAATAAAAAGTGTTGGAAATAATAAATACAGAAAAGAACAAGTGAACATTACTTTTTCACTGATTTCAGAGACAAAGACTATAAAAAGACTGCAAAACCTTGATCTAGGAAGTGAATAGGAGATTCTTTCTTTTCAGCTTTTGTCTCTTGCTATTTCTTATTAGTAAAACAATACAACGCACTGTCCAAATAATGCAGCTTGCTAAGTATTCAGAAATCCATTATGGTTCTCAGTGCCCTTCACAAAGGGCAGCATGGGACAATTTAGGACATGCTGATGTGAGGACACCCAATGATAAATAGAATGCTTCTACAGAAAAACCTAACAGCTGAGACCTCAGGAGGCTTTATAGATAAACCATAGAGGCATATTTTTATGAGAACAGAAATTTGGTGGAAGGGATCAGAACAAATTAGATTCCTTCAGGCTTTTGCCTGAGATTAGGCTGCAGTTGTAGCTGGAGTGTGTGGCTAAAATTCTGATAAAAAGGCTGTTCTCTTCTGGGCCGGAAGAATCAAAGAAAGGAAGGTAGGAGAGCCAGGCCCATGATGAATAAAGGCAAGAATTCTCAGAAGAAAAGAGCCAGAAAAAGAGGTGGCCTGTATTCTATGAATAAACTACCCAAATCTCTGGCTAAAATTAAAACATGCCTGTGCAGGAAAGGCACACTTCTAGTGAAGTTTCAAAGAACCAAATTGATATTTGAACTGCTGCCCACACCAAACTAAACAGAGTTTTCCATTGGAGGCTAAGCAACTTAACCAGCTACTGAATCAAGACAAATTAGAACCACCTTAGAAAAATCTCTGGCCGTTCTCATAAAACTGAACATACCCTCAACACAGCATTTCACTTCTAGGTATTTACCCAAGAGATTTAAAAACATAAGGCCACAAAGACTTATATAGGAATGTTTATAGCAGTTTTCTTCAACATATTCCAAAACAAGAAAAAAAAAAAACCCACGTGTCCTTCAGTGGGAGAATGGATGAATCCATCAGTTCATACAGGTGCCTACTATGTAGCACTAGAAAGGAAAGAACCGGTGGTACATGCTACAACATGAGCGAATCTGAAGCATTAAGCTAAGTGAAGAAAGCTTTGCACAAAGTGTATACACTTTATGAGTCATTGTATATGAAGTTCCAGAACAGGCAAGACAAATCCATGGCAGAAGAAATTAAAACGGTGATTATCTTCGGAGTGAAGGGCAGGAGCAAGGATTGACTAGGAACGTATATGAGAGAACTCTCTGGCGTGACAATAAAGCTCTACATTTTGTTAGCTGCTTACATTGCACAGGTGAACACACTTGTCAGAACTTATCAAATAGTACACGTATGACTAGTGTTTGCATGTAATGTAAATACGACCTCAAAATAAAAAAAAAAAGAACTATAATGAATATTGAATTCTAGCACAGGATAAACACACTTTTCCTTAAAGTACCGAATAGTTTAGGCTTTGTGGACCCTGTGGTCTCTGTCACAACCACTCAACTCCAAAGTTGTAGCACAAAAGCAGCCACAGGCACTTTGTGAATGAGCAGGAGGGGCTGAATTATGATCAAACTTTCTTCTGGAGTGTCTGGGTGGCTCAGACGGTTGAGCAACTGATTCTTGGTTTCGGCTCAGGTCATGATCTCACGGTTTGTGAGTTTGAGGCCAAGTCGGGCTCCGTGCTGAGAGTGCACAGCCTGCTAGGGATTCTCTCTCTCTTTCAAAATAAATAAATAAACTTTAAAAAAGGCTGTATAAAAACTCAATTTATTTACAAAAACAGGAAAATGACCCACAGGCCATGTTTCGTTGACCCCTGGGTCTAGATGATACCATGCTTGCATACTTGGGGTAAAGTGATTCCTGCAACTTCTTCGGAATGCATTGAAAAAATGATGGATTGATAAATGGAGAAAGGAACCGGCAGATGGATGGATAATTGATAAAACAAATACAGTACATTTAGACATATAACCTAAGTGGTGGGTATATGGCTATTTAGAGTAAGGTTTTCAGGAAACTTTTCATATGCTTAAAATAACTGTAATAAACTGGGATAGGAAACCATACAAATAAAAACTAAGTGGGTACGTAGACAGTGCTTATAGCTTACTTGGCAAAATAGAGTTAATAAGGCCATGAATTAAGAAACACAGCATAAACGAAACTTTCAAAGCTATTCTATGCTTCCCAGCAATCCCATATGATCAAAAATATGTCCGGCAATGGGTCATTGCAGGTGCGGTCACAGAGAACAGCAGGCTAAGACCATCACACTTTCTCAGAACAAAATTAAAACACAGGATGATGTTTAATAGTTTGTGTGTTTCATAATGAGGTATACGGATTTTAGATCCAATATAATTGGTCAAAATACCAAGAGCTCTAATATTTCCATTTAAACTTGATTTTAAATAACCCCAAATAAAAATAATCTGTGATATAAAAGGAAGTGTTAACTTCTCAAATAAGTTATTTTTGATCTTTGATAACCTACACATTTTAGCTTTATAGAGAAAAGTATGCATTAAAAAATTTTTTTACATTTATTTATTTTTGAGAGACAGAGTGAGACAGAGCCTGATGGCGGAGGGAGAGAGAGAGGAGACGCAGGATCCAGAGAATACTATGCATTTTAAAAGCCTAACGTGTCATGAGGTATCTAGGTGGCTCAGTCAGCTACGCATCGGACTTGACTCAGGTCATGATCTCAGGGTTTATGAGTTCAAGCCCCACATTAGGCTCTGTGCTACAGCTCCGAGCCTGGAGCCTGGTTTGGATTCTGTGGCTCCCTCTCTCTCTGCTCCTCCCCCACTTGCACTCTGCCTCTCTCTCAAAAATAAATAAACATTTAAAAAAAAAACCTCATGTAGCATCTTTAATATCACCTGACTGTTAGAATTATTTAAAACTCTATGTTCTGATAAGTTATAAGAAAAACTCACATTTAATTCTTTTTTATAAATATAAAGTTTTACCATTGTTGCAAAGACGTATTTGATTTTCTGTAGTGATACCATTTTATCTAAATGCGATGCTATATACTTTTTAAAATCAATACTATGTTTTAATCACTCTGCCCTGAGCTTTAGTAGACTCCAAATATTGACACAGTGATGTTTTTAATGTTCTAGTAGATTTTCAAACTTAACTCTGAAAACTTCTCAAGGCATTGATTGCATGATGAAATATATTATTTTGGAGCACTAGCAAATTATTTCAAGAGGAAGCTAATCAAAAATTTTATTAATACTCATGAAATAAGGATTTTTGAATGAAGACAAGATTCCAATAAGATTATTTTTCTGTAAACATTTCAAGCAGCTAATATCTAAAGGAAGGACATTTGCTTATTTAAAATTATATGTACGAAAATACCCCTATTTTACCATTTAATTGTAGCTACAAGAGACACGTCACTGTTATTAAAATCATCAGCCTTCGATAACTATGCCAGGCGATATTTTGCCCCTTTTTCCTATGAGGCTTTTCTTCTTATTATTCCCACTTTACAGATAAGGAAACTGAGACTAGCGTTCTCAACCCAGACCAAGCGTTGTCACTGCAATGGTGTCTGTCTATATAACGTCGCAATTTTGAGGTGAATTGCCCCCATTTTCTCTCTTGACTGAATGAAAAAAATCAGCGTGAGAAAAGAGTAGGAAGAGAAAAAAAGAACAAGGGAAGAGGGGGAGGAAGGAAGGAAAGGTGGGCCAGGAACACAAAGACAGAGATCCTGGTTGTCTAACTAGAAGATATGGAGGCCCACAAGGAGACTCGAACAAGAGCCACATGCAAGAAGAAGAGAAAATATGAGGTGTTCTGCCCATGAGGAAGACTAGGATAAGCAAATGCATGCTGTGAAACGTTTTTAAGTGAACAAAAAAGCAGTGGGGAGATTCTAAAGGAGACATGCACAGAATCAAACAATTCACAAGGTATTGCAATGGCTAAAAGTTGGGAACCAGAATCAATATCGTCACCATCTAACACAACTGAATACGAAATAAAAATTTTATGTATTGCAGTGAGTCATTGGTTCTGTTTGTGAAGCCGGTCGGTCCCTTGTTTGGAGAAAGTTGGCTTATTCCTAACAATTGTTAAAAGGTCTTTTTTAAAAAGCATTTTTGCCACCAAAGCCAAGCAAAATAACAAACTCTGGTTCACTTATATAGAAGTTCAAGTCAGGAACACCAAAATTATTCAGAAATGTACTAAATCGCAACTTTTTTTGAATGCTGGATGTTTTACGGCAAATTTTACCAACAACATCCCATGTAGCTCTTGTATTAACTACCTGTAGACTAAGAATCATTATTCCCCTCCTCAGAGTTGAGAAAACCACAGCTTAAAAAAAAGTAAATTGCTCAAGATCATATAGCTTGTAAGTCATTAGCCAGGATTCTAATCCACATGTATAAGGATTTACGTAAACATTTCCAAAGGATTAACACCTCAGACCCGAATACTGGCTTTAAATTATCTCTAGGGAAATACATTTAAAATATGATTGTATTTATTTGAGAGAAGCACTACTTTTATAAAAAAAAAAACCAAAACACCAGCCTTTAGTTAGTTATGCCAGGTCATATACTACCTCTTTTCATATCATGGGTAAGCCCATCAGAGGAAGAAAGGCATACAGTTGATTTTTGTTCACTAAAATCTCTTAATCACCTCGTACAAAATGGTGAATGAATGTGAAGTTTGTTAGTTATCAAAAAAAGAAATGAATAATGTCTGGCCCTGGAGCCACCTCAAAGGCTACTGAGCAGTCCATCAGGACTTTCTAGATAGCCTAAGAAAACAAGTGTTATAGAGCCAAAATCAGCACAACCAATAGCAAAGTAATTTAATGAATTAACCTCTGTAGCATTATCACATTAAATTTTACATTTTCCATAAAGAATCGAAATAGCTAGAAAATCCCATGGATTGGTTAGACAGACCTTGAGGATCTCAGGAACCCGGTTTTGAAAAATTTAATGTGATATTTTGTATCGTTAAATATCCTGAAAATGGTGAACAAATGCATAAAATTAGACATCATAATAACTGATATGTAAATTTCACCCAATATTCTACTCCCCTAATCAACCACTTGACAAAAATTTAAAAAAGGGAAAGAAAAGAAGAAAGAAAAGAAATTCAAAGCATTTACCAGACATATCACCACTGTGATCATAAAACGGAGGTGAAGGACTAGTCATCCCATTTCTCTTTGTCCAGCCAGGTTGCAGACTCTGATCTTGTGTCATACTACAGAGCCCGTTCTCAAAATCACACCTTTCATAGTCTGAGCCTAATCAAAAAGAAAAAAAAATTAGCTTTCAGAACCCATTTGGCTTCTTAAGAAATCAGACAATACTAGGAAAAACAAAAGGTTAGCAGCAAATGGCAAGTGTAGATTAACATAAGGACTATTTTCCACATTTTAAGTCTACTTTATTAATGTAGAGCTTTTTTTGCATATGACATCCCAATAAATCACCACACACAGAAGCCAGCGTGGTCAAACAGAAAGAAGGCCACTTGAGGTCAGAAGACTGAAGACCTAAACCAGTTTTGTCTCCAATTACCCGAGAGCTTTCGCTAAACCACTTAACCACAGCAAGCCCTTTTCTTCCTTTGTAAGATTAGAATAATGACATCCTGCCCTCTCTCCCTCAAATGATTGCATGAGAATCTAATGACATAATTCATATAAAAATATGACTCTTAGAACCATAAAATATGAGGAATTAATTTTAAGGTTATATCTTCAACTTCACCTTGATATTCCCCAGGCATATCAGAATTTCAGGTGTGGGCAGACCAAATCACCAAGGACTGAATCTCAACTATATGTGACTGTGAGGCACTCCTGGAGTTAAACATAGCACCTTCCTCTTGAATATCATTGTTCCTGGAATTCTTGGTGCTTTTATCACAACAAAGGCAATTTCTGGCTCTTTCTGTCTTTGTCCTGAGTTTAAGCGATCCGAGAGGTTTGGTAGAAGCTGAAGGATTTGGACATTTGGTTGTTCACAATAACCACCAGGTAGGCGTTATCTCATTATCCAACATCTGCAAAGGTCCCTCTCTGAAAAACAGATGATCTCAACCACAAATGGTCCCTGCTGGGTTATAGTTCTTAGCAACTGTGGAGATTTTCCTTTGACAAGTTTGTTCTTGCCCTGACTCGTTGCATTAGCCACTGTGGGAATACATATGCTGGTTAATAGTTAGGTGGTACTTGGCAACCCAGTCATGAAATCATAATTTTTACTTAAACCCATTTTGGGCAAAATATTATTTAATAATAATAGATCTGGTGAATGTTCTTGAAATCACACATAGGAGTACTGAAAGCTGATTTAGAAATATCACTTAATGACCTAAGTAAACTTGCTTTATTACCAGTGGCCTATTTCATTTATTTTATTGCTAGATCCCTTATTTTGAAAGATTTCATGGTCCAGCTGTATTCTATAATAACAAGAATCTTAATAGCTACAATTTATCAAAGTAGTTTGTTCTATGCGAGGCATTCTATTTGCAGTTTATTTATTCCTTATATCAACCTTAGGAAGGGGGCATTTTCTTCAATTTTAAGAAGTGAGGAAGTTTAAACCACGTGTTACAAGACATAAAGTAACTTGCCCGAGACAGAATAGCTAGTGAGTGCTGGTGCTAACATTAGAAGCCAGAGCTCTTAAAGCTCATGTTTTGAGGCCTGATTATTAGCCCACTGTCCTATTTTTATCAAAAAACTTACAGTTAGAGTTCTATCACAATTTCTAGTCAGCCTGAAGGAACCAGTATTTCCAGACAGAACTGATGTCATTCTATCCAAAAGCTAAGGAATTTGATTAGTCTATGAATCATACCATGGCTAAATTTACAATCCCCATAAGGCCTTTGAAATATTTAGAATAACTGTAATATCCCAATTATTACCTCATGGACCTCTCGTAATCCAGAGAATCTGATTGAACAAAAAGCAAACTAAATTGTACAAATATTTGTATGTATGTGGGTGTGTCATTCAATGAGCTATGCATGTGCCTACATTAGCATATTGTCAAGATTCCTAGCAATTTTTACAACAAACTATTTGTGATTCTAAAGTATTCTAAACTATTTTTATCACCAGGTTTTAGCAGTTTTGTGTATGAGATGTACATACACTCTCACATAAGTGTCAAACATTTTTTAAATATCAAGAAATTACTTTGCATTACAATTACTTAATTGACATCTATTTGCGATGTCTTTTGTTCCTTGCAATACACAAAGGTTATGATAATGATTTCTGGAAGTGTTAAACTGAGAAAACTAGCTAAATAGAACACTTTTCTTTCTGAATGTCCTCCACAGGGGTTCTTTTAGTTATAAAATAAATCTAAGGAGCACACATTTTCAAGTAATTCTTTTTTTTAATTTTTTAACGTTTTTTATTTATTTCTGAGAGAGAGAGAGAGACAGTATGAGCAGGGGAGGGGCAGAGAGAGAGGGAGACACAGAATCTGAAGCAGGCTCCAGGCTCTGAGCTAGCTGTCAGCACAGAGCCCAATGCGGGGTTTGAACCCATGAACTGTGAGATCATGACCTGAGCCAAAGTAGGATGCCCAACTGACTGAGCCACCCAGAGCCCCTCAAGTAATTCTTATAAAAATCATGAGCTTCTAATAACCACTGGATTATTCGACAACTGCATCCGAAAATTTTCTATTTATTTTCCCCCAACGGAGAATTGTGTATTTTAAACCATTTGAACGATGTTTTTGAAATGCAGCTGATTTGCCTTTTTATTCCATACACCACACACCTACATTCAAATCTGAAACCATTTGTGATATGAAACTCTGCTTGCATAGAGATTTCTGACACCATAGCCATCACTAAATTCTGTTGAGTAAGGTCACAGTTTGGACAGGCTACAGAACAGTAAGGAGCAGCTTGCAAGAACTTAGGAGTAGAATCCATGTTCCTGGAGTTCTTGAGTCTGCGGAACTCATCCAATTTTGTGATCTCAAAGATCAGACATACTTTGGTCAAAGAGGGAGGGTGTCTCAGTGTTGTGATCTGAGGTTGCTTAGAAGGCCCCGTTATCCCCTAACTCGTCTTCCACTGTGCCAGCCTGATTACAAATTCACTGAAGAAGAGTTCCTTAGGATTCCGTCATCAACAGCATCATGGGAAGAAAAATATTAACTTCTATCCCCCAGTGATAGTTAACTTAGGGCACTTTTCTGAGAAAATGTGAACAAACAGAATGAACTTTTAATAGTGGTAATCGTGAAGAAATTGGTACAGACCTTAGGATTAAGTATGGTATGGGTATATGGTCACACTATAAAGTTCTTAGAAGACAGAAAATATAAGAGTTAGGAAAAATCTAGAAAGGGAGGGGGAGAGGTACTAAAAGCAAACCATTTATTTCACAGTTTTGCTTGGGCCTGTATTAATAATGCATATGTCTCTTCCTACTAAAAGATCTATGAGGTACAATTGTAGTCTTAATGATGAGTCCTCTTTTCTGAAAACTTGTGGCAAAATACATGACATAAAATGTATGGTTTTTTTTTAACATTTTATTTATTTTTGAGAGAAAGAGACAGCATGAGCAGGGGAGGGTCAGAGAGAGAGGGAAACACAGAATCCGAAACAGGCTCCAGGCTCTGAACTAGCTGTCAGCACAGAGCTCAATGCGGGGCTCGAACCCACAAACCGTGAGATCATGACCTGAGCCGAAGTTGGACGCTCAACCGACTGAGCCAGCCAGGCGCCCCATAAAATGTATGTTTTAACCATCTGGTAAGTGTACTGCTCTGTGGTAATAAACGCATTCACATTGCTACACAACCATCACCACCATCCAACCCCACTCTTCTGTTTTCCAGCTGAAACTCCATACCCATTAAACACTCACTTCCCATTGTCTCCCTCAGGAACTCCACCATTCTCCTGGCACCCACCATTCTTTTCTGTCACGATGGATTTGACTGCTTTTTTTTTTTTAATGTTTTATTTATTTCTGAGAGAGAGAGAGAGAGAGAGAGAGAGAGAGAGAGAGAGAGAGAGCGCGCGTGAGCAGGGGGGGGTCAGAGAGAGACGGAGACACAGAATCTGAAGCAGGCTCCAGGCTCTGAGCTGTCAACACAGAGCCCAACGCAGGGCTCGAACCCACGAACCGTGAGATCATAACCGTGAGATCGGATGCTTAACTGACTGAACCACCCAGGCACCCCTTGACTGCTTTTTAAGTACCTCACATAAGAGGAATCATATAGTATTTGTCCTTCTGTGACTTGCTTATTTCCCTTAGTATTACGTCCTCAAAGTTTTTTCCATGTTTCAGCAGATGTCAGAATTTGTTTCCTTTTTGAGACTGAGTAATATTTCCACGGGTAAATGTGTTTACCGATTCATCTTCTGAATGGACATTTTGGTCGCTCCGGATGCTGGGAGTACTGTTGCTTATGAACACACGAGTGCAAATAGTTTGGAGTTCCTGCTGTCATTTTGGGGGGGGGGGTATATCTCCAGAAGTAATACTGTTGTATCATATAATAATTCTGCTTTTAATTAATTAATTGAGGTATTGCCATGCCATCTCACAGAAAAGCTAAAAGACATTGCATTCCTGGCACAATGCCCAAGTGCTCCAACATCTCATCAGCTTTGCCAACAATGGTTATTTCCTGGGGTTTTGTTTGCTTCTAAAAGCCATTCTAATGGGTGTGAGGTGATAATCCCATCTTTGCTTTGATTTGCCTTTCCCTAGTGATAAGCGATGTTGAACATCTTAGACATCTTTTCATTTGCTTACTCACATTTGTATATCATCTTTGGAGAAATGTCTATTCAAATCTTTTGTTCATTGTTAAATGAGGTTGGGGGCACCTGGATGGCTCAGCCAGTTCAGTAGCCGACTACAGCTCAGGTTGATCTCACAGTTTGTGGGTTCAAGCCCTAAGTTGGGCTTTGTGCTGAGAGCTCAGAGCCTGAAGCCTGCTTCAGATTCTGTGTCTCCCTCTCTCTGACCCTCCCCTGCTCACATTCTGTCTCTCTCTCTCTCAAGAATAAATAAACATTAAAAAAATAAATCAGGTTGTTTGTTGCTGTTGAGTTATGAGAGTTCTTTATATATTCTGCATATCAACTTCATATCAGACATATGATTTGCAAATACTTCTTTTCTTATTCCATGAATTGCCTTTCATTCTGACAGTGTCCTTTGATACACAAGAGTTTTTCATTTTGATGAACTCTAATTTATCTAGTTTCTCTTTTGGTACCTATGATTTTGATATCATATCCAAGATATCATTGCCAAATCCAGTATTGTGAAGCTTTTCCCGTGTTTTCTTCTAAGAGTTTTATAGTTTGAGTTCTTACATTTAGGTTTTCAACCCATTTTGAATTAATTTTGTATATGGTGTTAGGTAGGGACCCAACTTTAATTGTTTTTTGCATGGAGATATATACAGTTTTGACAACACTCCTTATTGAAAAGGCTGTTCTTTCTCTACTGAATGGTCTTGGCACCCTTGTCAAAACTCATTTGACCACATACAAAAGTTTATTTATAGGCTCAGTATTCTCTTCCATTCGCTAGCTGGCTGTCTTTATGCCAACACCACACTCTTTTAACTACTGTAGCTTTGTAATCAGTTTTGACATCAGGAAGTGTAAGGGCCATAGTTTGGTTTTTTCCAAAATGGCTTTCATCACTTGGGGTCCCCTGAGATTCCATATGCATTCAAGAATGGATTTTACTGTTTCCACAAAAAATATTCTTCGGACTTTGATAGGAATTACATTGAATCTGTACATCACTTTGAATGATACTGACATCTAAAAATTACTGATTCTTCTAATCTGTGAACATGAGATGTCTTTCCACTTATTGATGTCTTCTTTAATTTCTGTCAGCAATAATTTTTAGTTTTCTATGTACATGTCTTTTGCCTCCTTGGTTATGTTTTATTTTGTAGAGGAAGAAGAAATATATTTTGAATGATGTATCATTTACATACATTATATTAGTTTCAAGTGTCCAACATAGTGATTCAATATTATACACATTACAAAATGATCACCACAAAAGTCTACTTGCCATCTGTCACTGTACAAAAATTTTGCTTCATTGACTATATTCTCTTTTTAGAAATTTTTTTCAATGTTTATTCATTTCTGAGAGACAGAGTACAAGCAGAGGTGGAGCAGAGAGGGAGACACAGAATAGGAAGCAGGCTCCAGGCTCTGAGCTATCAGCACAGAGCCTGATGCAAGGCTTGAACTCATGAACTGTGAGATCATGACCTGAGCCGAAGCCAGCTGCCCAACCTACTGAGCCACCCAGGCACCCAGACTATATTCTCTATGCTATGCATTATATCCCCATGTCTTATTTATTTTATAACTGGAAGACTATACTTCTTAATCCCCTGCACGTATTTCATCTATCTTCTCATCCCTCTCCCCTCTGGCAACCATCAGTTTGTTGTCTATATCTATGATTCTGTTTCTGTTCTGTTTATTCACTTGTTTTGCTTTTTAGACACCACATATAAGTAAATTCATATGGCATTTGTCTTTCTCTGTCTACCTTATTTCACTTAACATAATACCCTGTAGGTCTATCCATGTCATCACAAATGGCAAGATTGCATTCTTTTTTATGGCTAAGTAATATTTCATTATATACCACATCTTTTTATCCATTCATCTATTGCTTGATATAAGTGGCTTCCATATCTTGGCTATTTTAAACTATCCTATGATGAACATAGGGGTGCATATATCTATTCAAATTAGTGTTTTCATTTTCTTCAGATAACTACCTAGAAATGGAATTTGGGGATCACATGATAATTCTATTGTTAGCTTTTTGAGGAACTTCCATACTGTTTTCCACACTGACTGTACCAATTTACATTCCCACCAACAGTGCAGGAGGATTCCCTTTTCCATACACCCTCACCAACATTTGTTACTTACTGTCTTTTGTTAATAGTCATTCTGAGAGGTGTGAGATAGTGTCTCATTGTTGTTTTGATTAGCATTTCCCTGATGATTAGTGATGTTGAGCATCTTTTCATGTACCTATTGGCCAAATCTATGTCTTGTTTAGGAAACTGTCATTTAGGACCTCTGCCCATTTCTTTTTTAAAAAATTTTTAATGTTAATTTTATTTTAAGACAGAGAGACAGAGCATGAGTGGAGGAAGGTCAGAGAGAGAGAAGGAGGCACAGAATCTGAAGCAGGATCCAGGCTCCGAGCTGTCAACAGAGGCCAACAAACCCACGCGGTTCAAACCCACGAACAATGAGATCATGACCTGAGGCAAAGTTGGACACTTAACCAAGCCTCCCAGGCCCCCTCCCCACTCATTTCTTAACTGAAATATTTTTGGTTTTGATATTGTGTTCTATGGGTTCTTCATACATTTTGAATGTTAACCCCATATCAGATATATCATTTGTGAATATCTTCTCACATTGAGATTTTGTCCTTTCATTATGTTGATGGCTTCCTTCACTGTGCAAAAGCCTTTTAGTGTGATGTCTTCTTATTCGTTTATTTTTGTTTTTGTTGTTCTTGCCTGAGAAGATAGATCCAAAAGAATATTTATAAGATGTGTCAAAGAGCTTACTGCCTATGTTTTCGTCCAGGAGTTTTATGGTTTCATGTTTTACATTTAAGCTTTTAATCCATTTTTAGTTCATTTTCTTCTATGGTATAAGAAAGTGGTCCAATTTCATTAGTTTGCAGGTAGCAACCCAATTTTCCCAACACCATCTATTGAAGACACCGTCTTTTCCTCATTCTATATGTTTGCCTTCCTTTTTATATATTAAGTGACCATGTAAGTGTGCATTTATTTCTGGGCCCTCTATTCCATTCCATTGATTTATGTGTCTGGTTCTTTTGTGTGTCAGTACCATAGTGGGTTTTTTTTGTTTTTTTTTTGTTTTTTTTTTGTTTTTATCTCAATAGGTTTGTAGTATAGTTTAAAACCTAGGAACATGATGCCTCCAGCTTTGTTCTTCTATCTTAAGACTGCTTTGGCTATTGGGTTTCTCTATGGCTCCACACAAATCTTAGGATTATTTGTCCTAGTTCTATAAAAAAATAAATTGCCATTGATATTTTTATAGGGATTGCATTGGATCTGTAAATTGTTTTAGATAGTATGGACATTTTAACAATGCTAATTCTTATAATCCATGAATACAATATATCATTTTACTTATTTGTGTCACCTTCAAGTTCTTTATCAGTGTCTTATTGTTTTCAGAACAGGTCTTCCACCACCTTGGATAAAGTTATTCCTAAGTATTGTATTCTTTTTGACGCAATTATAAATTACACTAGTTTCTTAATTTCTCTTTCCAAGTCTGCTATTAGTTTCTAGAAACTAATTTCTGTATATTAATTTTGTATCCTACAATTTTACTGAAATCATTTAGTAGTTCTAATAGGTTTTTTTTTGGTGGAGTCTTTATGATTTTCTATATACAGCAACATGTCATATGCAAAGAATAACAATCTTAGTTCTTGGATGCTTTGTATTTATTTTTCTTGCTTAATTGTGATGGCTAGTACTTCCAGCACTAGTCTGAACAAAAGTGGCAAGAGTGAGCATCTTTGTCTTAGCAGAAAAGCTTTTCTGATTTTAGGAGAAAAGTTTATCAGTTTTTCCCCATTGAGTATGATGTTAGCTGTGGGCTTGTCACATGTGGGCTTTTTACTATGCTGATACATATTCCCATTATAACCATTTGGTTAAGAGTTTTTATCATAAATTGATGTTGAATTTTGGCAAGTGTTTTTTTTTCATCTATTGAGGTGATTCCTAAGTATTTTATTCTATTTGATCCTACTGTAAATGAAATTGTTTTCTTAATTTCCTTTACATGACACAAAAACAGACACATAGACCAATGGAATGGAATATAGAACTGAGAATTGGACCCATAAATGTATGGCCAACTAATCTTTGACAAAGCGGGAAAGAGTATCCAATGGAAAAAAGACAGCCTCTTTAACAGATGGTGTTGGGAGAACTGGACAGCAACATGCAGAAGAATGAAACTAGATCATATTGTCATACTATACACAAAAATAAACTCAAAATGGATAAAGGACCTGAATGTGAGACAGGAAACCATCAAAACCCTAGAGGAGAAAGCAGGAAACAACCTCCTTGACCTCAACTGCAGCAATTTNTTCCTTTCCAGATTGGTCATTGCTAGTATACAGAAACACAACTAAGTTTGTGTATTGATTTTGGTATATTGCAATTTTCTAAATTTGTTTATTTCCTCTAACAGGTTTTTTTTTAATAACCGTTGTGAGTTGTCTATATTAAGTTCACATTTTCTGTAAAGAAATTATTTTATTTGTTCATTCCAGTTTGAATACTTTACTTGTCTAAATGCTCTGACTGGGACTTCCAGTAGTATATTGATAGAAGTGATGAAAGACAGCATCTTTGCTTTGTTCCAGATCTTAGAGGAAATGCTTTCAGTCTTTCAACATTGAGTATGATGTCAGCTGTGGGGTTTTCATATATAGACTTTATTATGTTGAGGTAATTTCCTTCTATTCCAAGTTTGTCAAGTGTCTTTAACTCATTCCTGTTTGAGCAAAGCTATGTATTACATAGCCACAAAATTTTATATGCCATTCATTTTACCATTTAGAGAATTATTTCCTTCATATAGATAACATATTAAAACATTTTCCAAAAAAATTATCTCCCTCACTCTTATTTAATATAAAAATTAATGGCCAGGTCCTACAAGGAATAAGATGAATCTAAAATCTAAAATCTTTAATCCAATTAAATAAGAGTAAAATTTAATTATTCTCAAAAGCAAATTTCAGTGAAAGTTTGCTATTTTTGGCCTCATACATTGAAAATATTAATTAATCTTTACAAGGAAATATTTATCTTTCACATTGAATTAATTTTAATATTTTCATTGAGACAGAAACAGGAAAAATCCTAACTCACAAAGGTACGTGATACCAAATGGAATGAGCACTTTCAGAGCTCACGCCAGAATTATCCAGCATTATTTTGGTTGGATTCTTGTAATACAGTCACCCTTATTCTCAAGTCATTGAGACTGTCTTTGATAAGAATTGAGTCGTTGATGGTATCAAGACAATGAGAAAAGGATTTCCAAACCATGTTTTAACTTCAACATTGTTTCAGGATTAGTAACCTTCAAAGTTAAAAAGGAATGGTTGTAAGTGCCTGGTGATTTCTATAGAAATATTGACAGGCCATGACATTAACTCCAGTCTGCAGTGGTATTCACTAGAGCATTATCAATGTTGCATAGCTGTTTACATATAATTTTCTATTCCAGGGTAGTAGCTTAGCCAAAATATCTTACAGCTTTTCAGTAGTCTCTATAATGATGAATACAGGGACTCTAATAGAAAGTTATATCATCTGGTGTGAAGGAACTTTGCGTGACATAAACTAATTTGGGAACAAATAAACTCCTGTCATGTTTTTTCCTTCCCTAAATAGGTTTTCAATTTCTTTCAAAATAAGCAAAATTTTTCTTCCAAATCCAATCAAGCATTTCAAGACTTAGGCATTCACTGGAAAGTCACAATTATTTCTGGGTAGTAAAGAACATTATATTTTATCCCCGTTCTTATGGAAACTTATTTAAAAAGCCGTGATTCAAAGTTCTTGCCTTCATAAATTTGGCAACTTTAACAAAAGAATGCAAAGCTTTTCTCAGGATTCCTAGCCAAGTCTTTAGTGTCAATATGCACTAAATGGGGTGCATGTAGAAACAGGGTTTATCGACAAACAGAAAAGGTACGTGGGATAACAAGTATTGTAGGAGCTCTAACCATGTATATATTTTGGCTTCAGAGGATATTTTGCTTGTGGAGAAAACAATTTGCCATTTGATGTCACCAGGTATCCTTGAAAATTTTTAAGTGGGGAAGCCTGTGAGGCTCAGGTCATGATCTCATTGTTCATGTTTGAGCCCCATATAGCACAGAGCCTGGAGCCTCCTGCAGATTCTGTGTCTCCCTCTCTCTTCCCTCCCCCACTTGTGCTCTGTCGCTTTCTGTCTCTGAAAAATGAATAAGTTTAAAAAAGTTTTAAAAAAAGAAAATTTTTAAGGGGACTCATAAACCAAATGTCTTTCTTGGATAATGTCAATTTGCACACTTGGGCTTGCAGAATAAGTAGGGACTGCACTGTGAGACCGAGCAGTTTCATACAATTCCACAATGAAGGAAAGCAATGCAGCTGACAAATCCAACCAGTTAGTATACCTGTAATCAGCCAGTCTATCTAATATTTATTGACTCTATGTGCCAGTCGAGGAAATGGGGTGAATGAGACAAATTTCCTGTCTTTATGAAGTTAGTATTTTGCTTTCCCATGACCTCCTTCAAAATATTAATGAAACTTTAGGGGCGCCTGGGTGGCTCAGTCGATTAACCCTCTAGCTTCAGCTCAGGTCATGATCTCACAGTTCACGGGTTCGAGCCCCGAGTCAGGCTCTGTGCTGACAGCTCAGAGCCTGGAGCCTGTTTCAGATTCTGTGTCTCCCTCTTTCTCTTTCCCTACCCTGCTTACGCTCTCTTTCTCTCGCTCACACTCTCTCTCTCTCTCTCAGAAACAAATAAAACATATAAAAAATATTAATGAATCTTTAGACAGCTCGGGAAGGATAACACCCATGCAGGCAAAGACTGGAGACTTTGAAGATTTTGGGTGTTTTCGTAAAGGTCTTACGAATCTAGAACCTACAACCCTCTTTGGTCATCTTAAGGACTAAAATTCTAGAATGAGGACCTGTTCTCTTTTGAAACCAAATCAGAATATTGTATCCTACCCTCCCCCCCACCTAAAAATGAGTATTTCTCTGGGCTTACCTAGAAATTCAGACACAAATTCCAACTTTCAGAATATGAAGATAATTCTTTTTTTTAAAGACTTTAAGAGGTTTTTTTTTTAGTTTTTTTAGTT
Source organism: Crocuta crocuta (assembly GCF_008692635.1). Classification (NCBI taxonomy): domain Eukaryota; kingdom Metazoa; phylum Chordata; class Mammalia; order Carnivora; family Hyaenidae; genus Crocuta; species Crocuta crocuta. Next base: position 7,191,047 of record NW_027531522.1, read on the forward strand.
TATTTATTTGTGTGAGAGAGAGACAGCATGAGTGGAGGAGGAGCAGAGAGAGACACACACAGAATCTGAAGCAGGCTCTGAGCTGTCAGCACAGAGCCCAATGCGGGGCTCAAACCCACAGACTGTGAGATCATGACCTGAGCTGAAGTAGGATGCTTAACCAACTGAGCCACCCTGATGCCCCTGAAGATAATTCTTCATAATCTCACTGTTTGCAAGCCCCAGTAGAGCCCCTTGCTGTGACTCTATTCTGGTGAACTCCACAGTTATGCCTGTGATATCCAGGCAGAAGAAAAATTTTAAAGGCAGTAAATTGGAATATATAAAATAACAGTTTCAGTATATCAAAAGTGTTGTAAATAAAATGAAAGAGGAACAATGCTTTCAATATATTTGACAAATGGTTCTCTTCCAGGTAAATATATCAAGTCAAAGATGTGTTCTCTCATAGAAATATGGGTAGAAGTCCTGAAAAGGCAACTCACAAAACTTACAGAAAGGGAAACAACCACATATGATGAAACGATCAACTTCACTGGCAATCATAAGTCATAGTTGAGTTTTGAGAAAAAAAGAAACAGAAAGGAGAAAGAGACCAAAGGAATTCTGTTCAGCATCATGTGGCCTACATGTCTAATATGACTTTGCATTCACTTCTATAATAAGCACAATAGGGCAGCTAATAGAAAGCCATTTATTTATTGGAAAATGCCATTTTATTTTCATTTTAAAAACAATAGATACTATTTTAGAAAATTTGAAACCTATGTACAAGAAAGAAAAGTCACCAGTAAGTCTAACACACAGACATTATTCTATCTAGCATTTTTTAAGTTTATTTATTTATTTTTGAGAGAGAGAGAGAGGAGTTGGGGCAGAGACAGAGGGAGAGAGAGAATTCCAACCAGGCTCCTCACTGTCTGCACAGAGCTCTACTGGGGGCTCAATCTCACAAACTGTGAGATCATGATCTGAGCTGAAATCAATAGTCAAACACTAAACTGACTCAGTCACCCAGGTGCCCCTATCCTATCTAGAATTTTATAGGCAGTGCCATACTATATTTTTTGGCATATGTATTGATCAGTAATTGTGATTTTTCCTTTGACAATGTATCATGAGCTTTTCCCCATTTTCAGATAGCATCGAAAATTGACAGATGGTGGCACAAATGTCCATAGTACAGATGTCTTATAACTTATTTAAGCATTAACCTAATATTATGAAATTACATTATTTCCAATTGCCACCATCTTTTTTTTAATGTATGTTTATTTTTGAGAGAGTGAGAGAGAGAGAGCGAAAGAAGGAGGGGGCAGAGAGTGAAAGACCCAGAGAATCTGAAGCAGGCTCCTTGCTGCTAGCACAAAGCCCAACATGGGGCTCGAACCCACAAACCATGTTATCATGACCTCAGCCAAAGTCAAATGATCAACCACTGAGTCATCCAGGTGCCCCACCCATCATCTTAAATAATGTTGTGATTACACCTTTGACATGAACTCCTTCTAAATGCTTTCTTAGAATGAAGTCCTATAAGTGAAATTACTAGTCAAGAGTATGAACACTTTAAATATCTTATTCATATTTCAAAGACACTATCAAAAATGTAAGAGTTTATAACACCCCTGACTACAGTATATAAAAATGGTCATATTCTAATACCCTTCAAACCATGGACATTTCTTTTTGTAATTTACATGTATTTAGTTTTTTAAAATATTGAGACTGTGACATATGATTGACAGTGATGTTGATCATAGGTGGTTGTTTCCCTTTCTTGAAGTTTTAGAAGTTGCCTTTTCAGGGGGCGCCTGGGTGGCTTAGTCGGTTAAGCGTCCAACTTTCGCTTAGGTCATGATCTCGCGGTTCGTGGGTTCGAGCCCCGCGTCGGGCTCTGGGCTGACTGCCAGCTCAGAGCCTGGAGCCTGTTTCAGTCTGTGACTCCCTCTCTCTCTGACCCTCCCCTGTTCACACTGTCTCTCTCTCTCCTAGAAATAAATAAAACATTAAAAAAAAAAAAAAAGAAGTTGCTTTTTCAGGTCTCTTACCCATATTTCTATGAGAGAATGCATCTTTCATTTGATATATTTACCTAGAAGAGAACGATTTGTCAAATACATTGAAAACATTGTTCCCCTTTCATTTTATTTACAATGTTTTTGATACACTGAAATTGTTATTTTACATATTCTAAGTTACTGATTTTTGTACTTTCTTATTTTCATGAAGTCCTTCCTCATACAAATATTTATTCAATATCAATATTCAACAAATACATTTTGAGGATTTATTATACCACAAAGCAAAAGAGAAACTTTTCCTGACTTCAAAACAGACCATCAAGAACAATAAAGACTATGGCTTTACTTATTACACTTGACACTTTACCTTTTGGAAATTTTGATACATGGAGTAAATAAGAAATTTATTCCACGAAATTGCTTTATCTTCATTTGCTGCACATACAAATACAGTCAGTGTTGTGTGGTAGTTAGAATTAAGGGTTCTAGAATCAGACAGAATTGGTTGTGAATTCCAGTCCCACCACTGAATAATTCTGTGTACTTTAGCATTTTAGTTTACTTAATCTGAGCCTCATTTTATGAAGCTATAAATTGGGACCAATAATAGTTCCTACTATTTTTATGTCTGGTGAAGATTAAATGAGATACTCTATGGAAATTTTTTACAGTGCTTGGCTTATAGGAAGTACTATAAACTGAGTTGGAATGCCACCATTATTTTTAAATACATTAAGGACAGCATATTTCTTCATATTTCTTATATACAGAAATATTAATATTTCTAGTAATCAGATTCTTTTCTAATTGTAAACTTTCACAATGTTGGAGTGGTTTACATGATACTTCTTAGAAATCTACTAATAAAAGTTATTCCTTGTTACTAATCAAATTCTCCTCCCCCTTTCCAGCTATTGTCACTCATTTTTTTGGGTGACCTTGCAAGTCCCTTTAATCGGATTCCAAAATTTATCCTGATTATACTCTGTATTAGAATTTAACTAGATTGATTTCATAAACCTGAAAATGTATCTATTTATACTGTTGAAGCACCACAATAACTAACAATCTTATGAGTCTTTCTCCCATTTGTCAGTCATTTTTTAATAATTTTTTCAGCTAGGCTCTATGGATTTATTATTAGATTTATCACATATGTAATTTTGTTGTGCTATGGACTTCACATTGGTATCCCTTCAAAACTGATATGTTGAGGGGCATCTGGGTGGCTCAGTCAGTTAAGCATCTGGTTAATTTCAGCTCAGGCCATGATCTTGCTATCCCTGAGATTGAGCCCTGTGTAGGGCTCTGTGCTCAAAGCTCAGAGCCTGCTCGTAATTCTCTCTCCTCTCTCTGCCTCCCCCTCCCCCACCCCACTCACATTCTTTATTTCTCTCTCTCAAAATAAACAAAGTACAAAATCCATATGCTTGGTCCCTAATCCTCAGTGTTATGGTATTTGGAGGTGGAGCCTTTAGGAGATGACTTCATCCTGACTATGGGGCCTTCCTAATGGGATTAGTGCCTTTACAGAAAAGGAAGAGACGCCAAAGTTCTCTTGCTCTCCACCAAGTAAGAACACAGTGAAAAAACGGCTCTCTGCAAACCAGGAAGAGAGCCCTCTTCAGACACCAAATCTGCCAGCCTTTGATCTTAGACCTCTCAGCCTCTAGAACTATAAGAATTAAATGTTCTTTTTGTTTAGGCCACCCAGTTTATGGTATTTGTTACAGTAGCTCAAGCTAAGACATTGTGCTTAGGATTTTTAGTTGTTTCATGAAAATAAGCATCAAACATTTTGCATACAACGTAGTAGTAACCTAACCATTGTGCATGAAATCTCACAGTTCACTCTATTTAATGCTTTAACTTCAAGTATTTCAATGAACCAAATACTTTTTTCAAGTAGTTGACATGTCATACTATTGAGGAAGCAATGTTTCTACTTAACATCATCTGATTAAACGCTGTCCCTTCTCAGATTTTGCGAATGCACCTCTCAGGTAATTTTTACATATTTAACATACAAAAATTAGATTTATATAAAGTAAATACCTTTTTAAAAAATCTTGTTCCTAAATCCAAAAAGTTTGCAAAAGAAATAAAGTAAATCCTTAAAACTTTATGATGTATTCCATCAAATCAAAGTATAAAAATAGATACCTATTCCTTATAAAAAAAAAAAAAAACACTAGGCCACATGGGAAGTTCTTAAGCATGACATGTAGGCAGGAGAGAAAAATGTCAGATTAACTGAATATATTTTTTCTGAGCCACAGTTAATTTACCTCTGAAAGTGAATATATGATGGTGAATTTTAATACTAACTTCAGGTATGCAAAAGTAATTATCTAAGAATACTTTCTGACAACACTTTTGTTGTGAGGATCCATTGAAAGAGATATATCTACACAATGAATCAACAGTAGTTTATAATCTTCTAGTGGATGTGGATCTGAATGGTAGCAATATAAGCAAGACTACTATCTTTATTGCTAAGTAAAAATGAAACAGAGTAAAGCCTCTGTACTCAAATAATTTTGAGACTTTGCTAGGAGAGAAGCCAGACTCTCTCCATACTTGATATCATGATTCTGATATTAAAATAAACAAATAGAAATCAAAGAGAATGAGAACGGGCAACGGGGATCAGCAAGGAAGCAATGACTGCAACACTTGAAACATGATTTTAAAACAAAATACCCAAGGGCCACCTGGGTGGCTCACTCAGTTAAGTGTCTGACTCTTGGTTTTGGCTCAGGGCATGATTGCGTGGTTTTGTCTGTGAGGTCGAGTCCCACTGACAGTGCAGAGCCCACTTGAGATTCCCTCTCCCTCTCCCTCTCTGCCCCTCCCTAGGACTCTCTTTCTCTTTCTCTATCTTTCAAAATAAATAAATAAATTTTAATACGTTTTAAAAAATGAAACAAGATACCCAGTACTATGACCTTTATTTCCCTGACTGAGGATGTCAATAAATTACAATGAAGAAGAATTCTTGTCATCATTAGAACCAAACAGTTGCTATACCTAAAATTTATTTTTCTTGATCACTATATATTAAGTGCTCAATATCATATATAAATAGAATTTATTTCCTTGTGAGGATTCAGTCTTTCTAAATAAACCTCATCTCTTAAAAAAAAATTCTGAGTTAAAACAACAGGCTCAAGTGCTCTGGAAAAAAGAGGCCCATCATATAAAATAAGAAAATTCTCAAAAACCTATTAATAGGGTACGTTGCATCTGAAATTCAACTATCCCAATTTCATTAAGGAAAGTCAACATAGTAATCTATTTCTTTAAAAGTCATACCATTTGGATGCTAAAAAGGGGCACAGACTGACTTTTTTTTCCAAAAGTGACTGTTTCAACATTATTAAAAAATTAGCTTTTTTTTTTTTTTTTTTAATCTCATCCCTAAGTTTAGCATCACAAATTTTTAGGGAAAAAATTGCTTGGCCATCATTATTCCTTCACAGTCTTTCCCCCTACTGTGGTGTTACAGAAGAAACTCAGACTTCAAAGTGATTCTCGATTTTATCTCCGGGTTGTGGTCCACATTTGAAATAAAATACCAAAGTGGAACCTTCTCAGAAATAAAAATGAAAAGCGAAAAAGCCAAAAGGTGATCTCCTAATGGAACACTGAAAATGAAATCTGTTTATTGGACAGATCTGGTCCCTCGTTTTCTTCCACAGTCGCGAGTTATTAGAATTTTTCATGCAGCCAAGACCTTCCGCACTCTCCTGCTTCCTCCTTCTTTCACATTAACCTTTCCTGCAGCAGACCTGTGCATGGTATCTCAGCAAGCGTGCTAAAGGAAGCTTAGGAGAGATTAATAATGGAAGGGACTTTTCACTTCCTGTCAAACCAGCCGAGTTGTTCCTCTTTGTTGATCACCAAAGAGTAGTGAGGGCTTTCCCTAGATGGGTCAGAGAAAGGGCAGCACACCAACATGCAGCCTCTCTGGGCAAACTGGACAAATATAAATGAATCCCTGTCTTTGCCTTTATTTTCTATTTAACAGTTACTAACAGCACAATTGCTGTCCTGAACTACGGAGGCGAATCAGTAGATCATTTTACTCTGCAGAGAAGAAATCTTTTAGTATTCACTGCTCTTGTTCTAAGAAAATAACAACTGAATATGTAAGTAGGGAGCCAACAATAGCAAAGCTGAATATATAGAAACATGTTTTATTAGCAAAATAAAATGAATAATTCTGTAAACAAGAATTCACATAGCATCTGAATAAAAAGTGGAAAATAAGCGGAAGTAAGGTGCTCTAAAATACTAGAATTAGTGCCTCCAGATAACTGACCCAATAGTACAAACCAACAATGAACCCATTTAACTTTATGAAAATTTGGTTTATGCCCTTGGTTCCTTTTGCATATGATACCAGTAAGCAGTGGAGCATTTTCCCAGTGCTGGGAGTCAATTTATCTTCCTTGACAACCATTTGTAATGAGATGGAGGTACGAGATCACACAATTAGCACCTAGTTTATGCAGGATCCAAGTCTAAGTCCTGCGCCCTCAAGCTGGTGCTGTTTCCTGTGCCCCAGAATCAAAGGGGTACAAACCAGAGTTGTGTGATGTGTGCAATCGGTACCAACTCACTTGGAGACAGTGTCCTATCAGCAAAAATCAAATCTACTCATCCCACCTAAAATTCATTTTGAACATTTCCATGTTGAACCTAAGTTTAAACTCATCATTTTCATCACAGCATTTTTTACCTTCAGGATTGAGCTTCTTTTCAATTTTGCTTCCCTAATGCATTAAAAGTTCTATTACTGCTTACCGCTCTTTCTTCATAATCCGTAAAAACTGGTTTAAAATACATTCCCTCCAGCTAGAATCTTAGCAATTTGATTGTTTAAGTAAAGTCATTGTGATACATGAACCCATCTCTTCATTAAAAAGTATATTTTGGTTTCTGATGTGCACTAAAGGCGTATCAATGAAGTCCGTACAGGCCAGGGATCTAGCTGAATCTCCCTGCGCTGCCCAGCATCAGCCCCTGGTCTGAAGGTTGGGATCTGAAATTGGAGAAAGGAGAAGAATGGCACTTACATTGCTGTTCATCGCTCTTGTCCCCACACTGATCTGTGAAGTCACACACGTTGTCAGGAGGCAAGGACAACCCATTGCCACACTGAAAGGCTTCGGTTCCTTGCGGAATCCCTGTAGAGCTGAAAACACAAGAAATCCAAAGGAAACAAAAGGCTGCCTTCCTTGGGAATGCTAACATTTCGGCCATGCCGAAGAGCAACCTGTGATAGACCTCTGGGAGATCAGGCAGCTGTGATGGGTGAATCCATAATCAGAAGCATCGTTTCTCTTTACTCCTTCTTTTCCAGATTTGCCTCTTATGAGTGGATACTATTGGTAACTACCTGCAACCCTCACAAACGACTCCCAAAGCAGTTCATTGCTCTTTCGGAGGAGTGTCTTTAGAAAATATTTAACTTGAGCAATTGCACCATTTCTGTATCTAGCTCAACATGGATATTTATTGCCCTGTGTATGTCCTATTTAAACAATGTCAGTCTTTATGACCATGCTATATCTCCTGAAAGAAAATTTTAAGAAACAAAGGGCAGGCCTGTACGTGGGGGGTGGGGGGAGGAGCTACAATAAAGTTCTAAGGCCCACAGCAATGTTATATATTCATTCCTATGCGTCCTTAATTGCATTCATGTAATTTAGAACATTATTGCAGTCACTAACACTTATAAAAATATTTCAGGCCCAATTATTGGATTCTCTCCATGAGCATGAAATGCATATCCTTGGTTATTAGGTAGAAACCCTTCATGGGTTTGTTTGGATAAATTGAGAAACATAGGATTTTATAAGCTGGAGGACCATTGGAGGTCATTGTTTTAGGTATCACATAACTTGGGTGCCCAAAGAAGTTAAGGGTATTTATGAAGAAATACAGTAATTTGGTGTTAGAAACTAGAAGTCAAGTTTCTGACTGCCAAGGGCAATGTTCTTTGTTCTCTAGCACACTGATCTTCTCATCAACTCATGTTAATTTGCTGCACAACTGAACATGATTGCAGAATGCATATTCCCAATGAACAGTATACTGAAGTTCGGGACACACTGATGAATTCATAATAAAATTCTCTGAAGCTGAATAATCATAGAAATTATATGGCGTTGAATATTCAAAATACCCCTTTATATTTGATTTCTTAAAGGCATACTGAAGCTCTTTTCCAACGACTTTCTTTTCATTTCTGCAATATAGCTGCAAGAAACAAAGCTCCGTGAGTGTATAAGAAGCAAATGGGGAATGTAGAGTGAAGAGGACCACAGATCAAGGGCAGGGATGCACCTGCCCATTGAATAAAAATGTTGGGAAAATTGGGGCGCCTGGGTGGCTCAGTCGGTTGAGCGTCCAACTTCAGCTCAGGTCATGATCTCGGTTCGTGGGTTTCAGCCCCGCGTCGGGCTCTGTGCTGACAGCTCAGAGCCTGGAGCCTGTTTCGGATTCTGTGTCTCCTTCTCTCTCTGACCCTCCCCTGCTCATGCTGTCTCTCTCTCAGAAATAAATAAAACATTAAAAAATTTTTTTAATGTTGGGAAAGTAAGAGTTTCTCCACACTCTAGAAAAAAGACCCACTATACATACAAAGGTCTAAAGTGTGGGCATCCCGGCTTCTGGAAGGACAATCCATAATTTCGCCCTAACGTTGAACACTCCATGTGGTCTGGCATTTCATTGCTCTGTGCTGTATCCTGATTTCAGAGATACTTCTCCTTACTTCACTTTATACATGAATATGAATTAATACCTAACCTACTTCTCTCTTTTGTGTGTCCCTTAAATGTTGATTATCCTCAGAGTTCCATGTCAGTCTTTCTCTTTGCTCAGATTATATTTTTTTTCTAGGCTTTTTCCTTTACTCTAGTGATTCTGAGTAGTATCTACATATTGTCTCAAATCTATACCTGAAGTGCTGATATGATATGCTCCTCAAATCTATACTCTAAGTTTTCTTTTTAAAAATGTTTTAATGTTTATTTATGTTTTGAGAGAGAGAGAGAGACAGACAGACAGACAGACAGACAGGGGTGAGTGGGGGAGGGGCAGAGAGAGAGGGAGACAAAGAATCCAAAGCAGGCTCCAGGATCTGAGCTGTCCGCACAGAGCCCAAGGCAGAGCTCAAACTCACAAACCATAAGATTATGACCTGAGCTCAAGTCAGAGGTTTAACTGACTGAGCCACCCCGGCACCTCTTTCTTTCTTTTTCTTTTCCTTTTTTTTTTTATTTGAGAGAGGGAGAGTGAGAGACAGAGAGAGTGCACACACCCACACTCGAGCAGGGTGAGGGGCAGAGAGAGAGATTAAATCTCAAGCATGCTTCGAGCTGTCAGCACCAAGCCTGATCTCAACCTAAGATCATGACCTGAGCTCAAGTCAAGAGTCTGATGCTCAACAGACTGAGCCACCTAGGAGTCCCATATACTGTAAGTCTTCTTTCTGAGGGAGCACGCAAGTGCAAGCCCCACCCCACCCCACACACACACATACCATATAGCCAGGCAACCCAAGAATCCAAAAGTAAACTCTTCTTCATTCCCCAACCCACTCAACTAGATAATACCCATCTTCTATATTTCAATGAACAGCACATTCTTCTGTCCCAAGCCAGGGAATTATACATTGCTCCAGGACCACTCTCATCCACTCTACCTATGATTCATCAAGTCTTCTGCCCTCTGTATTTCAGTTAAAGGCTCAATCAATTCTCAAATCAGCAACACCACGAACCAAATGTCGCTGCTACCCACACTCATTTTTGTCCCTCAGTCAGAATCATCATTTTAAAGCACAAAGATATTCCTACATATCTTCCTCTGAAATCAGTATCAATGTCATATTCCTTAGCATGACTTACAAACACAGCTAGTCTTTCCAGGTTCATTGTTGAGCCCTACCTTATGCTCACTCACTAGATTACTGAATTATGGGGGCACCTGGGTGGCTCAGTCGGTTAGTTGGGCGTCTGACTCTTTATTTCAGCTCAGGTCTTGATCCCAGTGTCACGGGATAGAGCCCCGTGTCAGGTTCCGTGCTAAGCACGGAGCCTGCCCCTCTCCCCCACTGTGTGCTCTTTCTCTAAAATAAAAAAATAAAAAATAAAAAACAGCATTACTGAATTACGGTGCTAGCAGTTTTCTGAACATGCCATCTCTTGAGGCCAGATCTGAGATCTCTTCCCCACTNTACTGTGTGCTTTTTCTCTAAAATAAAAAAAAATAATAATAAAAAACAGCATTACTGAATTACGGTGCTAGCAGTTTTCTGAACATGCCATCTCTTGAGGCCAGATCTGAGATCTCTTCCCCACTCCATGCACCAGAAAGAAAATTAATACTAACAATCCCTTATTTTTCAGCTTCAGGGACTTTCTCTAAATCTTGGCTGGTTCTCCAAGGCTGAGCTAAGTGTCACTCCTGGACTCTCTCATAGGCTGCTGTTCCAGGACCTATGGCTCTGGAATGGCCACTGTATGTTTACTTCAGTGATGCCTCCACTATTCTGTGAGAATAAAGCAGGATGGTGACTTTCTCACTAGTGTATGTATCCCCAGTGACTAGCACAGTTCCCAGCAGGTAGTAGAAGCTCAATAAGTAATTGCTAACTGAATGGAATTAATGAGAGCTTTACAATCATTTTAACTTTTGCTAGGCACATACAAATAAATGCAATGAAGATGTGAAACTTTAAAACACCACTACAGCATACTGGTGTTTGGGGATCAAAAGTGCAGCATAGGGAATATAATCAATAGTATTGTAATAGTTGCATTGTAAAAAAACAATTTATGAAGCTTGTGCAATTTTAAGAAGCCTTTCAGATTTTGAAATTGCAATTATGTGTTACATTAGCAATGTGCTCCACCCCCCTCCCTGCACTAAATAAGTAAATATCAAGCTCATTTCAGGTTCCCTCTAGAAGGAAGGAAAGAAGGAAAAAAGAAGGGAGGGGGAGGGGAGAAGGGAGGAAAGGAGGGCGGGAAGGAAGGGAGGGAAAAAGGGAGAGTGTGAAAAAGGAATAAAGGAGAAAGAGAAGGAAGATAAGAGGGGAAGAGGGAAGGAAAGACAGAGTGTAAAGAGACATGCAAGCCCAGAAACATCTCCACTTTATATCCTGATTCTGAATTCAGGTCCTGTGACATTGTATATGTTCATTATTTTCCATTTAGAAAAAAGAATTCACATATTTTGTTGCTGTCACAACTGTCTATTGCCTCATTTCAGCTGGGAAACTCCTTCATTAACTGTTACTGCCTACTAAAAATAACACTAGCCTATACTGTTTCAAGTGGCATTCATCATTTAGACAAGAAATGAACTGGAATCATCCAAAGTAAATCAGAATAATCCAGTAGCATAATATTTTATAAGGCAAATTTATATTTTGTTGCCAAAAATCCAATTATTTTCAATTGAGATTTCCTTCGCACTTTTTCTCTACATGCACCAAAAAGAATAAGGGATCAATAGATACTGGTAGCAGGTTCTCCTTTCCTATTTTTATGATGTGGGGATAAACGCCCTGGGGATCCCAAAGTTCTATCACTGAGCAAGGTGCTTCATACATATTGTCTCATTATGTCCAAAGCACCCTCTTGTGTTGTTCTCGACTTCTGCTTTAAAAGTGTTACTCAGTTGTCCAATATCACATGAGTATTAAATGATGGAGCTTGGTTATAATGCAAGACAGACAAAAAATGACCATATAATTTTAATTGAATTATATGGCCAACAGTTTTCACGAGGCATTTAAAAACCTCTGAGACGTTCAAACAGCAAATTATTCAAAAGTGACACAGCGAACTCATTTTCGAGTAGACACAGTTTTACCTTATTTTTTTTAAGACTGAGCACCTATTTATACTAGACCCTGGGAATGGGGTACAGTAAGAATAAAACAGTGTCCAGACTTAAAATAATATACAAGCTGGGAATGGAGATATAAGACATTTACGAAAACTGTACACGTGCTGCTTCTAGTTTTGGCAAAAGCAGTGGGTTATAGTTTCTGTAAAAATATATAAGCCAACTTTCAAACTATAAAAATGTTAGCTGTGGAATATAAAATGCCTTTAAATATATAGCTGAGTCCCGAGGCTGTAGAGTGTAAAGCATATCCCAAGAATTGAAAGGGAGATGGGAGGAGATGAAGCCAAAACAATAGACAGTTTATTCCTGAACGACCATCCTCAACGATATTTTCAGAACAATTCCAAAATTAATGCAAAGTAATCCCTGGGAGATGACAGAAGATGCAAGAACAGTGAGGAAAGACTGAAGCTGTATTACAGATAAAAGCAACTCAGAACCCCGGTTGTGAAAGTGGAACTCAAAAGGGTAATAAAATAATTTAGATTTGCATAAGATAAGAAACTAGAACTGACATGTTTGCATAAAGCCAGAGGAAGAATCAGCGAGGAAAAATAAATTCCTGGCACCTTCGTAAGGCATGTCAGAATTCCCATAAATTATGATCCTCCAAATGAGGGCTCACGGTGAAAAATTAACTGGCAAATGACAAACACATCTCTTATGACTCAGAGCTAGCACAAATAATCAAATGAACAAGGGTGCAATTAGATACCCAAATATTTCATACATTGGCATTATGGCATAATAAATTTAAAAATTATGTATGAAATATATACAAGATGAAATTTTAAAAATAGAGGGAAGAAAAGACCAGGTATGAGTTTGCAAAAGCGGCCAGGAGAAATGCAACCATTCCAAAAGAAAATAATGAATACATATACCATATATATATTTCCTATTTATACTATGTTTTAAATTTTTTAACATTTATTCATTTTTGAGAGACAGAATGTGAGTGGGGGAGGGACAGAGAGAGAGGAAGACAGAATCTGAAGCGGGCTCCAGGCTCTGAGCTGTCAGCACAGAGCCTGACACAGGGCTTGAACTCACGGACTGTGAAATTATGACCTGAGCTGAAGGCAGACACTTAACCAACTGAGCCACCCAGGTGCCCCAGAGACTGGCAGGAAACATTCAATAGCAACAATACAAGCCAATAAGACTGTGTCATCTGTAACAAATGTAAGATAATGGAATGACGGTTTTATAGTGATAAGAAAAAATCACAATGGAACTTAGAGATAGGAGTGGCCTAAATGTTTATTCAAGATAGGGGATAAAATAATTTTGAAATGACTGAAAACTGAGGGACTTTGTCTCCAACACACCCTAAAGCAATGAATATATTCTAAACTCTGCATCCAACAAGAATACATGGAAATGAAATACTAGTCCCATAAAACTCATTTCAATCTATTTCAATGACTCAGTGTTACCCAGATGACTTTCTCTGGTGTCAATGACATTTAGTGAGAAATCAGAAATTTGAAACAAATTTTAAAAAATAAAGGTGCTCATTTAAAAAATACCTATCTAGGGGCGCCTGGGTGGCTTAGTCGGTTAAGCATCTGACTTTGGTTCCAGACCATGATCTTGCGGTTTATGAGTTCGAGCCCCACATCGGGCTCTGTGCGAGAGCTCAGGGCCTGGAGCCTGCTTCTGATTCTGTGTCTCCCTCTCTCTCTGCCCCTCCCCTGCTCACATTCTATCTCTCTCTCTCTCAAAAATAAACAAACATTAAAAAATATTTTTTTTAACCTATCTAAATGACACGGTGCTGTGAACAGACACCCTGGGAGTGTGGGCCATCTGCCTGTGGCATTTATCTGAGACTGCAGCCCCTACTCAATTCTGTCTTATATATACTGCTTCCAGGAATGATGGATTGCTACTTGGCACACTCAAATTATATCACATTCCATTTATTTCAAGTGGCTCAAGTTGCAGGGTCATTGCTGTCACTTGGTCAGGAATTTAGTCTCAATCTGTGCCCAATAGCTACTTCTTGAGGAGAAGATACCCCTGTGATGGCTTTACTCCAAAATGACAGGAACCTATAATGTGTTTCTCTGACAGAGTGGGACATACTCTTATCAAGCGGACTAAATGTTCACAGACTCTTGATTCAAGAACTTTGCCTTGTATTAGGTGCCACAAAGACTTATGTTTTGTTTTATACATCGCTTATATCCGAAACTCAAATAAGCCAACGGAGTTTCCCATATCTTTCTTAGAGGTGGAAGATGCAAGATGAGGCAAATTTTCTCTCATTCTGAGAGTTATCTTTCTTTATTCCAAGTAATTTCATGAATGTGCTAGAACTCTGAATATCTATGGGGTTTATTACCCAACCTCTATCCTACATGAACTTTTCCAAAGTATTTTCAAAAGCTGCCAACCTGTGCTTATCAAATTCTGTCAAATTACTGCCATGTCTATAGTGGATACGCATGATGTCCCTTACAATGGTGAGACAATCTGGGCATCTACAGACCATATATGACTCGGAGCGAGTGAGTGGATCACGCTCCGTAGTACCACAGTGAAGGCATATTGCTGTCCCTCTTAACTGAGAACAAAATTTTTCTACAGTTCTCTACTTATTGGAATAGAACAAATCCATACATTTTCTACATAGACAGCTACCCAGAGGCTTTGCAGACTTGCTTCAGGGAAGAAACTACATCTGAAGAGCACTGTTATCAAAATCATGATTTGGCTATACTTTTGATGATCATCTACTACTTTCCAAGACCCAGTCACCTGTGCAAAGACACTTCAGCAAAGGACACAAAGGCAGGTCAAATTAATTGACAGGAATTAGTGCCCAAGGTGGTACCAATCTCTGCAATTCCCCCAGAGGCAGGGTTTCACTTTATTTATTCCTACCTATAAAGAAAGAGTTAACATAGCAGGACCAGCTAATATCCTTCTTTGAAAGGCATACTTTTAATTGTTGGCCTTGGCTGGCATCTGAGAACTACCAGTTCTCACCATTCTAACTGATTAAGAGGAGTTCACTATGTCTAAGCTGTCTGTACAAACAAAAATATAGTTTATGCTAACCACCTGCTTTTCTTCCAGGAGTCTAGAATTTTAATATGTTCCAGGCAGAAACTGTTTAATGACCAACCACCAATCCTAGCAAATACTAAGTACATCTACTCCAGCTACTCATTGAGCCAGTAGAAAAACAACCACAGCATGGTTTTATAGAATACAGGAGCCACTGAGAAGCGGATTTGGACCTAAATTCCATTCATCACCTAATGACCAATAGAACCATGGTGATTTTCTAGGTATCCAGGAATTAATACCAGCTTAGAAACACCACTGGAGTATTTCCCATTTTCCAGTGAGCCATTACCATCAAATAGCACAGGCACCAGACCCAGAAGAAATTTTGGTTGTTGTTTTTATATCAAGTCATGTAGGATTTTCATAAGTGGTCCACCTCTTTTATTGCTATGGATCCCAAATTCCATTAGCCACCAACAAAGGTCCTGTAATTGAGTACCTGGCTTTGCTGACTATTATGATAACATTGTAGTAAGCATGCTAATCTTGCCTCTAACGAATACATTGTGTTACTGGCCAGCATCACTTTGAAATACCATAATCTCCACTTCATGTTAGATCTGAATAGGTCAGCCATTACAGCATTTCATAAGAATTCTGACAGTCTACTCAACAAATGTTTTCTTACACATGGTCTTCCATGTCAGTTTATATGGAATAGGAGAAGAATAAACACACTACACCAAAACTTCTATTGGTTACCATTTGGTATTGGTTACCAGACAATCCACTCCAACATTCCTATCTTCCTATGTCTTGATTTCCTGCCTCTTCACTATTAGCATCTCTAATTCATTTATTGTAAACCTCCATAAGGTCTAGGTCCTAGTCAGTTGAACTGAGCAACTAATTACAACTTACTCTAAATGATCAAAAATGAAGAAATCTTCAACCCAATTCAAAGTACTTACCTGAACGAGGTTCTTTATTTCCACACACATAGTTCCCATTTTCTACTGATATGAGTTAGCAAATAATCGAAATCCTTTTTGTGTGTTAGTTTGCCCTTCACAGATCTGCTTATAGTTTGGAGACCAGTGAGGATGGCGAGAATGAGATGTGGGGAAAACATGTATGCACATGTGAGGTGATCCCCAAATGAGGTGATGGCATATCTCCAGACAAGGTTGAACCTGACTTATAAGAGGATAAAGGGCTACTTTATTTATCAAGGGAAGCTGGGAGTGGGGGGTATCAGGCCGTAGAGGTACTTACAGTCATTCAGATGCTCCCCAATTCTCCATTCCGGTTCTTAGGATCCCACACTCTCATGAACAATGCCCTAGCTTTTCCATAAGAGTCTTAAGGAGTCTCTCAATTCAAGCTACCTTTTAAATCAACAAATTGCAAAAACTAACTCAGTCTACAACAACACCAACAATAACAACAAAGGTTATTTTAGGTAACCATAAAGTTTCCTGGTCCTCTGACCATGTCCAAGCCTTTTTCTTTTTTTTAAGAATTGTACCCACCCAATACTAAATTCTTGACTTGTTCATTCTCAACCATAATGGTTTTCATAGCAGCAACCTGATCTGCTAAAGAAACCTGATCACCTTCAATATGTCCCTCGGTCCATACTGACACAGATGAAATTGTACCACTCATTCTTTGCCACAAAATACTGTGTCAAGTCCTTTAACACTAACAGGATTTTCACTGCTTTCAACCCCAATCAGGTCAGATACCCTCTAGATGAAGTTTCTTTTAGAAACTACAGTTGGCAACCATCCTTGTGAACAAGTATATTATCAATTAAGGATCAGTAGCAAACAATAGAAAGTGTCCCATTGGGTTAAGCAGCAGTAATTTATTAGAAGATTTTAGATAGTTTCAAAATAATATGCAAGGCCTGAGGGAGTAAAATTTACAAGGCATTTCTAAGAGTAACTCACAGATTCCAAAATTACAATTCTGCCTTGGAGTCTACTTCTTGACCTGGATTAACACACCCAATATAAAGTACACCTAAGGAAATGTTCAAGGGAACTTTGAGGAAGAGTTTGGAGAATAATGACAGCCTATATTTTTCATGGTGTTGCATAATTATTCATCCCAGGGACCTGGACACTTTTTCAGTCAATGAGTTCCAGATAGGAAAATTGACTCAAGTCAGGCCTATATTTAATAAGGAAATACAATTGGCCAATAATCTTCCAAGTGGAAAGGATCAGGCCCAGATGATAACATTGGTAAACTGTACCAAATAGTTAAGGAAGAAATAATTCTAATACTCTACAAACTCTTCCAGAAAACAAAAACAGACAAAACACCTCCTAATTCATCATTACAACAGCATTACCCTAATACCAAAACCAGACAAAGACATTTAAAGAAATTTCAAACCAATATTTCTCATGAACATAGATGTAAAAATCCTCAACAAACTTTTAGCAAATAAAGCCCATCGATATATAGAAACAATTATATATCATGACCAAGTGAGGTTTATTTCAGGTATGTAAAATTAGTTCAACATTCAAAATCAATTAATTTAATCCATCACATCAACAGTCTGAAAAATAAAACTCATATAATCATATAAAATGATGCAGAAAAATCACTGGACAAAATCTCACACCCATTTACAATAAAACTCTTAGAAAACTAAGAATGGAGAAGAATTATCAACTTGACAATCAATATTTACCAAAAACCTATAACTAAAATCACAATCATTGATGAGAAACTAAATGTTT
Source organism: Crocuta crocuta (assembly GCF_008692635.1). Lineage (NCBI taxonomy): Eukaryota > Metazoa > Chordata > Mammalia > Carnivora > Hyaenidae > Crocuta > Crocuta crocuta. The sequence goes on from NW_027531522.1 coordinate 7,208,784, forward strand.
TCTCCTTGAGATTAAAAACAAAGCAAGGATGTCCCTTCTTGCCATTCCTATTCAACCTCATACTGGAAGTTCTAGGTAATTCTGTTAGAGAAGAAAAGGAAATAAAAGACAGATTGGGAAGGAAGAAATAAAACTGTCATGTTCACCAGGTGATGTTGTTTTCTATGAAGCATATCTTTAAATATCACACAAAAAGCCTCAAAACTAAAAGATTACAGCAAGGTTGAAGGATACAAGGTTAATATACAAAACTGCTTTCCTATATGCCAAGAATGAACAATAAAATTTGAAATTAAAGGGCGCCTGGATGGCTCAGTCAGTTAAGTGTCCACCTTCCACTCAGGTCATGATCTCGCAGTTTGTGTGTTCGAGCCCCGCATCAGGTTCCGTGCNTAAAGCTACAGTAATTAAGACAGTGTGGACCTGGTGAAAGAATAGACATATAAATCCAAAAAGAACAATGGAACAGAAAAGAGAGTCCAGAAATAGACCCACATTAATACAATCAACTGGTTTTGACCAAATGGAAAAAGCAAC
>NW_027531522.1:7209502-7343399 GCF_008692635.1 Crocuta crocuta
CAGTTCATGCTCTGTCTCTCTCTGTCTCAAAAATAAATAAAAACTATAAAAATAAATAAATAAATAAATAAAATTTGAAATTAAAAACAAAAAAAGCTATTGTTATTAGCACCCCCAAAATGAAAGAAGTCTAAATCTAACAAGATATGTACAAGATATCTTGTAAGCAAACCAATGAAATTCTGATGAAAAAAAAGAAAAGAAAACCTAAATAGAGACATATCCCATGATCATGGATTGAAAAACTTAATGTTAAGTTGACAGTCCTTCCCAACTTGATACACAGATTCAACACAATCTCAGTCAAAATTTGAGCAAGTTATTTTACTCACAGAGTGACTGTAAAGTTTCTATGGAAAGACAAAGACCCAGAATAGCCAACACAATACTGAGGAAGAAGAGCTGTCAGAAGAGTGACAGTACCTGACTTCAAAAATTAGTATGGGGCGCCTGAGTGGCTCAGTCAGTTGGGCATCTGACTTCGGCTCAGGTCATGATCTCATNAAATGGTTGGGAAAATATTAATATAAAAATATTTTTTAAATATTAATCTAATACATACTTTAGATTTTTCACAAAATTAACTCAAAATGGGTCATAAATCTAAATGTTAAAAGCCTAAATATAAAGTTTTAAGAAAATAACACAGGGGAAAATCTAGGTGACTAAGGTTTGGCAATGAGAGCTTTTTTTTCTTTTAAGTGAACTCCATACCCAACGTAAAACTCGAACTCACAGTCCCAAGATCAAAAGTCATATGCTGTACCAACCCAGCCAGCCAGCCGCCGCTGGCAATGACTTTTAATATACAACATCTAGAGCAGTATGCAAGAGAGAAAAATACAGATATGTATGATTTCATTAAAATTAAAACTTATTCTCTCTGAAAGATGCTGGTAAAAAAATGAAAAGACAGGCCACAGACTGAGAGAAAATATTTGCAAAGCACATATCTGATAAAGAGCTTTTTTCCAAACTAAGAACTCCTAAATTTCAATAGTGAGAAAACAAATAATCTAATTCAAAAATGGGCAAAAGGAAAATGGATTCAACACGTGAAATGTAAACTTCTAGAAGAAAGCATAGGGGTAAGGTCCTTGTCATCAATCTTGGCAATAATATTTTTGGATTTGATACTAAAAGCAAAGGGAAGAAAAACAAAACTAAACAAGTGGGACTACCTCAAATTAAAAAGCTTCTGAAAAGCAAAACAACAATCAGACTAAACAGCAACCTACCAAATGGGAGAAAATATTTGCAAATCATATACTGGATAAGGCGTTAATATTCAAATTATGTAAAGAACTCATAGAATTCAATAGCAAAACAAACAATCCAATTAAAAATGGGGAGAAGGACCGAATAGACATTTTCCCAAAGATGTGCAAATGGCAACAGGTACATGAAAAAGTATTTGACATCACTACTCATCAGAGAACCCTTGTGCACTGTTGGTGGGAATGCAAATTGGTGTAACCATTGTGAAAATAATGGTATGGAGTTTCCTCAAAAAAATTAAAAATAGAAATACCATATCATCCAGTAGTCCTACCTCTGGGAATGTATCCAAAGGAAACAAAAACAAGAAATTGAAGAGATATTTACTCTCCCATGTTCATTTAAGCATTATCGCAATTCGAAGATATAAAAGTAACCTCGGTGTCTATCAACAGATGAATGGATAAAGGGGGGCTGCCTGGGATCTCAGTCAGTTAAGCATCAGACTGAGACTCAGGTCATGATCTTGCAGTTGTGAGTTTCAGCCCCACATCGGGCTCTATGCTGACAGCTGGGCCCTGTGCTGATAGCTTAGAGCCTGGAGCCTGCTTCAGATTGTTTGCTTCCCTTTCTCTCTGCCCCTCCCCAAGCAAGTGTGTGTGTGTGTGTGTGTGTGCACACATGTGCACTCTCTGTCTCAAAAAATAAACATTAACATTTTTTAAAAAAATAAATAATACCTGGATATTATTATAGACATGAAAAAGAAGGCAATCCTGTCATTTGCGACAATACAGATGGACTTTAAGGGCATTATGCTAAATGAAATAAAACAAAGAAACACAAATACTGTGTATCACTTATATGTAGGATATAAAAAAGGCAAACTCATAGAAACAGAGTAGAATTGTGGCAGCCAGGGGCTGTGGGGTAAGAGAAATAGGGAGATATTGGCCACATAGTACAAACACCCAGTTATAAGAAAAATAAGTTTGGTGATCTGATGTACAGTATAGTGATTACAGTTAATAATATTACATACTTAAAAGTTGCTAAGAAAGTAGAATGTAAATCTTCTTACCAGAAAAAAATGAATGGAAACTATGTGACATTATGGAGAGGTTAGCTAATGCCACAGTGGTAAGCATTTTGCAATATATAAATGTAGCAAATCCACGCATTCTATACCTCAAACTTACAAGATGTTATGTCAATTTTATTTCCATAAAGCTAGAAAAAAAATTTAAATGGCAAAAAGACATGAACAGAACCCTCACCTAAGAGGATATACAGGCGGCAAATAAGCATATGAAAACATGATCAACATAATATGTGTTCAGAGAAATGCAAATTACAACAATGGTATGATACTACACACCTATTAAAATGACTAAAATCCCCAACAGCAGGAATTCTCATTCCCTGCTGATGGGAACGCAAAATGGTATAGTCACTCTGAAAGACAGTTTGGCAGTTTCTTACAAAACTAAACATACTCTTACCATATGATACATCAATCTCACTCCTTGGTATTTACCCAAATGAGTTGAAAACTGTCCACACAGCTCCTTCACATAAATATTTAGAGCACTTTATAATAACCAAAACCTAAAAATAATCAAGATGTCCTTCAATAGTTGAACGGAAAAACAAGTTGTAGTATATCCATACAAAGGAATATTATTAGGCGATAAGAAGAAATAAGCTATCAAGCCCTGTAAAGACACGGAGGAAATTACATGCCTATTCTAAGTAAAAGAAGCAAGTCTAAAAGTTATACACTCTTTGATTCTGACTATATGACATTTTGGAAAAGACAAAAGTGTAGAGATAATAAAAGATCAGTAGTTCCAGAAAGTTCCAGGGAAGGGAGGGAGGGAGGAATGAATTGATGGAGAGCAGAGAATTTACAGACTGCTGAAATTATTCTACATAATACTGTAATGGTGGGATACATGACATTATGGGGTAGGGGAGAGAGCGTATCTCAAAACTCTCTATAGTTCTGTGCAATGTGCAATTTTCCGTAAACCTAAAATTGCTCTAAAAAATAAAGTCTATGAAGACAAAAAAAATTTGGCATGAGTTGAGGAACTGAGCAAGTGACCATGATTTGTACGATGTCAACCACCCTCAACATTCTGCATGTCCATGTCTGCTTGTTCCGTTCGCAGAAGTTAAGCAGCACCCTCACTGGCTGCCCATCTGCATTTCCCCTTAGGATGCCAAGTCCTACTGACCACATTCACAACTCACTGTGGGTCAAGACCCCCTGGCTTCCTCTCTGACCTTGAGAATCATCCTGGACCCTCAATTGCAGCCTCTAGGCTTCTGGCAGTCAGAACCGGCCACCTGGTCTCCATTCCTCCAGGGCCTCATCATCCCCTTTGATAAGAATGAGCCCAGTTCTGTGACCACGTCTCCTGCCAAAGCTCCAGCCTACAGAGGAGGGCTCCCACTGAACGTGCTCACGTCCTTCTCAGCAGCACGTGCCTCATGGTCTTGGTAGGCGACGTGTCCTCTGGGTCCTCTCGTAACTCTCTAATGCATCTCTCTCCATTACTATCATCTACCAGGGAGGGACTGGGGCATTTCACTCCACCTGCCTTTGGCCATCACTGTCTATGGGCTTGTAAGGGCCACCCTAGCTATGAGTTCATCCCATCCCCTGGGCCACTTGCTAGGGTTAAAAATCCTGTGTTCTGAAAAAGTTCTCCCAAGTCAATGAATTACTGCCTTTTTGGTCTTACACTTTGCCACCTTTCAAAATCCAATTTGGGGGGGGGGCATCCCCCCCAGTGGGAAGGCATGTAGGGAAAGGGACACCAAGGACAAGAGTGCCAAGTGCAGCCGGTACAGCCCTGACAGGAGCCACCCTGGCGAGTGACTGAGTGAGCAAGGAGACGGTGGCCATGCCACAGAGGACAGTAGAGCCTGACCCACCACCGCTGCAGGAATCAGCCCAGGAAGCTAAACCACAACTGCTGTGGTGACTGACACAGACGGGGCAGGACTTGCTCCACGACCACCAGCTTCACTCCTCTTTTGCCCCAGCTTCCAACCCAGGATCAACCAGAGAAAGTCAAGTATGCTCCCCAAACGAATCATACAGCAGGCCTCCTTCTACCCATGCTGGCAACGACCAAGCAGGCAAACCTCAAGCCCTTTCTTCTTTTTCTCATCGTACAGCTTCCCTACCTCTCCACTCGCCCTTGAGTCTCTCTGCGATTGCCAGTGGCTGACTCTCTTCCTGTAGCAAGCTCTGAATAAATAGGCTCTGTTTGTTCTCATTTGGGTGATCTTTGTTCATTTCCACACCGGTAAGAGGGTTAACACTTCTGTCCCCCACGCTCCTGCCGTCCTGACCACTCTGGGAGAGAAAATGCATCAGCTTGGGAGCTTGGGGATGAAAATGCATCGGAAGTGTTTAAAACCTCATCTTACCACCTTGTCTTCTTAGACCAGTCACAGTACCATGTGTGATTCAGGTCCCCTAGGAGTTGCTACTAAAATGGAGGACAAAAGGTTGATTGTGGGGCCAATAAATAAAGGGCTGGGAGCTGGCGAGAAAGGAAGTGTCTTCTAACACCTTGCAGAGAAGACGGAAGGGGACTGGACAGCAAGGATCTGGACCTGCACAGAGAATTTTGCAGAAATCATCTCTTAACTGTTTAGATGTTATAACTAGCTAATGAAACCGCCTTAGAGAAATAGTTTTATATTGTAACAGTCATTTTCCCCCCAAACTAAACATAAAATTTTTGCCTTTAAGACTTGAAAATGTTTTGTTGATGATTTTGTTCCCACAGGACTTGAGCATATAGTGCAATGATCACATTCCTAGTTGAAGAAAAACCATCCGGAGACCCTGGAGTAATCAAAATTGTATGATCTCTCAAACTGCAGAATTCTACTGCCTTCCTCCACAGTGGGGTGGGTGTCTGTTATTGGTTTCTGACTTAAATAAATATAACCCTACAGAGAGCTAACTGTGCAGAAGTGAAGAGAGTGCAAAAGAGGTCAGATTTCCCACACATATTAGACTTTCTCTTTTCAAGGTATCTATTAGCACACAGTTACACTTTTTCACCCACTTCTCACTCAGGGCATTCAGGATGTTGACTTTCTTCCTCTCCAGTAGAAGAGATGACCTGTGCCAACCCAGTGCTCCTGACCCGAGTTCCTCCCCAGAAAACCTGAAGCTGATGTGGGAAGTACCATCTCTCCCACTGGGTCTCCGGACTGGGGGCATTCACTCCACATGGCAGAGGCCCAAGAAACAATTATTCCATTGATTATGTCAACCCGTGAGTAAGTAGGGAAGAAGGAAGAGATATTGAGTTGCAGGGAAGAAGGAAGAGGTATTGAGTTGCATTGAGTGTTAAATTTTTGTGGTTCCTCACTCCTCTCTCTCCTGAAACCCCTTCCCCATCTTCCATTTCTATTATGACCTAGCGACAGAACAAGTGTTAAGTATCAGGTTTAACCAGGAGGTTCTGTTCAGAGTTTAGAAGCTGGCCTCTTCTCCTATTGCCTACTCCATTCTGTCCCTAGATACATAGCCCTGTGTCACTGCAATGTCTCCCCTCACTTTCCACCCTCGCAACACCCAGTTACCTAAATCGCCTCACTCTGCCCTTGGAATGTCTTCCTGATACCTTCTAAGCACAGAAATCTGTCCTCTGATAAGTTAATTCACCTTGAGAAAACAATGGACCTCCCAGCGAATTAGCACTATTTAATGGAGTTTAAAAATAAAATAATGTATTTAAAGATGTTGAGTTACGATCAATATTGAAAAGGGTCAGGATCTCTGGCTATTTGGGGGAAACGGTTTCCATCAAGAGGAATTATCATAAACCGGACTCTTTTAATGTTGTAACACAGATGAAGAAACTGCTTCACAATATCAAGAATCACACAAGCATTATCACACACAGTCTCAGTTCTGTTAGTTGCCAGTAACAGCATTATTCAAGTCACCTCCAAAGATGGGTAAGGAAGGAGGCTTTATTGGAAATACCCATTAATTCAATCAACCCATTTCTAACTGATAGCCAAGCACTTTTCTAAGTTTCAGGGACACAATGATAAATAAGTCAAACAAATTTTATGTTTTTGTGTGCTCATATATTTTTTTGAGAGAGAGAGTAGGAGCAGGGGAGGAGCAGCAGCAGAGGGAAAGAGAGAATCCCCCCTTTTTAAAGGCGTTTTCTTCACTATTTTATTTTGAGAGAGAGAGAGAGAGAGAGAGAGAATATGCATGCATTAGCAGGGCAGGGGCAGAGAGAGAGGGAGAGAAGGAATCCCAAGCAGGCCCTAAGCTGTCAGAGTGGGCCCCACTCTGCAGTCTCATGACTGCAAGATCATGACCTGAGCCAAAATCGAGAGTTGGACACTTAACCAACTGAGCCACCCAGGTACCCCAGCATACTCATATTTTACTAGAGGAGTCATACAGAGAGAAATTAAACAGTTAATATAGAAAGAAGAAAGAGAGAATAGCAGGCAGGGAGGGGAAGAGAGAAAATGAAGGAAGAAAAAAGGGAGGGGGAGGGAAGACGGAAGGAAGGAAGTGGAGAAGAAATTTTAAATACTATTAAGTTCTATGAAAGAAACAAGATATGGTGATAGAAACCCGATAGCAAGGTGCTTTTTCAGAAGGTGCCATTTAATCTGAGGGTTAAAGAGTCACCATGGGAAGATCTGGAGGAAGTGTATTCCAAACAAACAGAACAGCGAGTGCAAAGGCCTTGAGGTGGGAACAAATATAGCCCCGAGGACATATAGGAGAGGGAACAATGTGATGTGTATGGGGTGCAGGCAGCTTGTCAGTGCAGCTGAGTCCATGAATGGAGGAAAAGAAGGGCCACAGTGAGGCCAGAAAGGTGGGAAGGAGCTACATTACAGAGAGGGTTTTGCCTGTAGCGTATAAGCAAAGGAAAGTCATTGGGGAATTTTTTTGGCAGAAGCAGTCCATCATCTGATCTACATTCTAAAAGGTCGCGTTGGCTCCACTTTGGAGAATGGGTAGGTGAGGAAGAGGAGTGGAAGCAGAAGAATCATCTAGAAGGCTGTAGCAGGACAGGGGTGATGAGAAGGGGAAGTCTGCATTAGAAATGAAGGAGTATGATGAGAAATTCAAGAACGGAGATGTCTCCGGAGATGAACACCTTCCCCCAGTCTCTCTTTCTCTTGTTCTCACCCTGGTGCTTTGAAAAGCGTGGAGTTTTTCAGGCCTAAGAGCTGCTTGTTTCTCTTCTCTACTGGGAGCTTCAGGTGCTTATGCATTGACATTGCTTCCTCAACTGTTCAACTGGGGCTTAAAGATACTCCCTCTCTGGGCCACTCTGACACCCTAGATGCCAGGAGCTTTCAGTTTTAGTTTTACCCCTTCATTCATTCAGTCTTGATGCTGATTGATCCATCTTTCTGAAACAGAGTGGCCCAGCTTTTCATTTTCAGCCAGCCCAGTAAAGTCATGTCAGTAACCATCCTCATGATGGCTGGTCTCATGATGGCATGAAGATGTTCCATGACCCAGTCAGCTGCCCCAAGAAAGGATGATCCTAGAGCCAGAAACGTGGTCCTTGGGAGCACAGGTTGAGATTAAGATAGAAGAGGTCAGAGTGCCCCTTTATTTTCCCTTCCAAGTTCACCTACCAATTTGTTTCTTCTGAACCCATTTACTTATTTAACTTTCTGGAGAGAATCTGAAGAGCTTATGAAGCCAAGTTCATTATTTAAAAATCCCAGGCAAATGCCCTAAAAAATAAGGATAAAAAAATTAATATTGAATTAGCTCTGAGTTACTAAGAACATGAGGCAAAGGTAAATTATATTGGGCCAATACCATCCTAATTACTATAAAACTGCTCAGAAGTCTCTATGGAGGAAAGTTCAGGCATTTTGACATTGCAGATGTTTCTGCCTTGTGTAACGTGTCCTTGTAAGTCATGTGCCTGAGTTACTCCAGCTCAAGACCCTCAACTTCATCCTAAAATCCTTTGAAAACTATCCCTGACTTCTCCTTATAGTTTGTTTGTTTCCATGACAGCCAGCTTACATTTCTGTTATAGACTCCATTTTGATAGTTTCAGTGTCTGACCCTCTCCTCTAAACTGTGACCTCTTCAGGACTTTGAATTTATTCATCTATTTATCCTCACTGCTAAGTATAGCATTTGTCACATATTAGTGCCCTATAAATATTCACTGAATGTATACATGAATGAATAAGCATTATATTATAAAAATAACTGCCTCTAATTCTTACTGGGTTTTTAAATTTTGGTTTACCTGTCTAGCATACATTTGACACTTTTGATGACAGCAGACTGATATTTTTTCTTTGAGAAACCACATAAACTAATTCTAAGTTCCTGAGATTTCACCGGAGTTGGAGATGTTGACAGAGGACTCAGTCTTGGACAATCAGACCCGCCTTCCCTCCTTCCCTTCCCACAACAATTTGTGCCAGGGCAAACATATGACCCAGGACAAACTGTGGAGGAACAAGTCCCAGACATTAGAAACTATCAGGAAAAAAAAAAAAAGGTGTTCCTTGTGCTGAGGCGGCCGGGCCAAGACAACATGGGCCAGATTTTCTGGTGGCTATCTTTCGTAATATTCGAAGAGAACTTTTGTTAGAATGAGGCCAGTACAGATACTAGCTGAGCCAAGAGATGAAGATGGATAAATTTCTGTGTTGCTGGTTACATCCCTAAACACAGCCATGCTGAAAGCTGAATCCATACCCGAGAGTCTTCATTTACAGAAGCTGAGAGAATTTTTCATTTAGTTGGATTTCTCTCCTAGTCAACCAAAAACGTTTGGACTAACACATACAATTTTGTTTTTTTCTTTTACTATATTTAGCATTGATTCTGAATTTAAGAAAAACACATATTTTTAAATAAACCTCTCCTAGTTCTTAATTTCCTTCTCTATCCAATTAGTTTTACTTTTTAATTGTTCTGCTTAAATATACTTTTCCAAACCAGAGATTTATCTCATGGTTTTCGATATGAGGCTACCTAAAAGCATGGTTTGCGTAAGATAAGTTTATATTAAGATATAATGAGAATGCCAATAGCAGTCTCTCTCCTGGACTTGCTAGAAATTCATAGGAAAGCTGGTCTTATAACTACATAAAATAACTTTTTTGGGGGGAGGGTGGGAATTAAAAGTGACTCTCTGATAAATTACTGATGGCAGAGAACCTAAGTAGCAAATAGAAGATGAAGGCGATTGGCCCCTTTCTGTAATAGGGGTGCACTCCATGTAATACTCAGTTTCCTTTTTTTAATTTTGTAATGTTTTTTATTCATTTCTCAGAGAGAGAGACAGCGTGACCAGGGGAGGGTCAGAGAAAAAGGGAGACACAGAATCTGAAGCAGGCTCCAGGATCTGAGCTAGCTGTCAGCACAGAACCCAACGCAGGGCTCGAACCCATGAACCGTGAGATCGTGACCTGAGCCGAAGTCAGCCACTTAACTGATTGAGCCACCCAGGCACTCCATGTAATACTCAGTTTCATTGTGAGCAGGACTGAGCAGCCAAAAGGTATTCATTGGCTCATGGATCCTAAAAGAAGAGAAAATAGAGTACAGTACTTGAGGTCCAAGTATAAGTCTCATGATCTCATGTTGGGACAGCGAGCAAGCTGGAATAGAAATGTCTGCATATTTCCATCTGAAACGTCTGAATGACACAACACAATCACATAAGGACTAGGATAGGGGAAGGTGTGAAGTTAGGTAGTTATCCATGTCCAATAAGATTTTATCTGAGGTTGACTCACTTAATTAATTTTGTATATACCGTGAATGGTGTATAGGGAAAGAACACTCTCTTTTGGTATAAATAGAAATTCCTGGATAAAATCTATACCAAAGAAAGACTGTGGGTATGTGAAATCCTTAAACTTGGCAATGAATACTGAAACTCTGTTTTGCAAAAAGAATCCCATTCAACATAAAATGTAAGTTTAATTTGTAAGTTTACCATGTAAATTTATAAAATCTTCATTAACACATCCTATATAATTTATAAGACCTTCACTCCAGTTTTCTCTGTTATTTCATTCTGTACTTAAATCACCTGCATGGGCCTCTAGTACAGCTCCATTCCTTCACTTAAGAGTTATTGAATATCTTGGGGCGCCTGGGTGGCCTAGTCGGTTAAGCGTCTGACTTTCACTTAGGTCATGATCTCACGGTTCGTGGGTTCGAGCCCCACGTCGGGCTCTGTGCTGACTGCCAGCTCAGAGCCTGGAGCCTGTTTCGGAGTCTGTGTCTCCCTCTCTCCCTGACCCTCCCCTGCTCACGCTGTCTCTCTCTCTCCTAGAAATAAATAAAACATTTAAAAAAAAAAAAAAGAGTTATTGAGTAGCTGCTATTCCAAGCACCCAGCTTGGCACTGGGTAAACAAAACTAATCACGGCACTATCCCAACTTCATGGAAATAACACTAAATACTCAAGACCCGCACACCAATGTATCCCATAAAGGATGTATTTTAATGGATTCAGTCTGCATTCAGAATTCGTCTGAAGTCTACTGAAGACACAAAGAATACCTCATTTGGTAGGATATCAACAACACTGTAAGCGGCTGTCATCTCTGCAGACCATATTGCCAGGGCAAATGACATCCTCATTTCTCTCTTTCAAAACTTCCTCCCAACTGTAGCTTATGGATAACTTTTACTGAACTCATGTGACTCTAAAAACTTGCAAATATTAATAAATACGTTTCAAAATAAGAGAATGTTACAAACTTTCCATTACGCGATGAAGCACAATACAAAACCAAATCTAAAGAAATGACAATCACTGCAGCAAGGAAGTCTGAGTTAGTGATGAGAATCTGGTTCTAGCTCAGGGGGAACACTTGTACAGCAGATTTATTTTCAAGGGATGAAATACAGCCTCAAAGACTCAAATAGATCACAGGAAAGAAGTTTGATTTCATCCCCATCACAGCCTCTACATAACCTATCTACTGAAGTCCAGGACTCACTCTGTCTTCCTGATATGGAAGCTAATACATTCAGTTATAACAACATGCTCAGAGCACTACTTCTAAAAACTTTGGAGTGATTTAGCTTCACTGAGAGACATAAATGGTACTCTGTACACAAAACGCAGTCAGCTATTGAACCCAGGAATTCACCAGACCAAATGAAAAGAGTCACGGAGTTTTTTAAAGTAAAGATGCTTTCAAAAGGTTCTTGAAATATCACTTTTGAACATTTCTCTTCATATCAAAATGTTCTGATTTTCTTTCTCTTTCACGCTTAAGTAAGTCTTAAACAGAAAATCCATACTCTGGTCTTAGAATCCAGAACCAGTATTGCTGTGATCAGTCTCTATTGTAGGTTTTCTGTTAAATCTGCGTAAGTCTAAGACTTCCGTTCACCCATAAGGTTAGCTCTGCACCCAAATGATCAATGGCAGTGAGGTAATTCATGCGTCTAAATCGGTTCAGCTCTCCTAGAGTACTGAGGCAACCCAAGGAAAACATTACAGCCAGTCATCTTTGCAGAGATTGAAAGCTGGCAGGTGCTTGAATGTGGTTGCCACACAAATGAAGCCTTGCCTTGTATAAATCTCATGTTAATTATCAGTAATCACGTATCATGTAATGACCCACGTGCCTGCTCTCCACAAGAATTGAGGACAAGGATGAGATGTTCTTCAGTGTGCCCTCAGTGCAATGAGAGAGTAACCCCACAGCAAATGTACTGACAGCTAATAATGGCAACTCCACAAAATGCAGGCTAGGGTTTGATATCGATCCAGGAACAGATTTTAGAATAGTTCAAAGAAAGTGTACGAGCCATTAAGGAAGAAAACAGTCCTGATTTCACCTAGTCTTTTGATAACCTCTGATACTGGGAGCTGGCTGAGAAAAATGTGTGTCTGATGTTAACTACAGTTATTTTGAATTCACTTCTCGTTTAAAAAAAATGTTCCAAACAATTCCAAAATATATGATGTCAAGGTAAAAGGAGATAGGTAATTGCATGCTGTTCTATTCTGCTTTGACCTCACTACTGGCTTAGATGAGGTACTTCTGAAGACATTCTCCAATAACCAGAAGCTGTGGAGAAATAGCTAATAATTTAGATGACAGAATCAGGTTCCTAATTTAGTGCCTAATACTCAGCTTAAAAGATAACATTTTCAATATGTGCCAAAAAGTTTTTTTAACCAAGGCATGCTATTTCTACAACTTTCTCTAAGGCAAGAGCAAAACTGTTCAAAAACTTTGTGTACTTCTTAAACTAGGGGGAAATGTAAATAGTGAAAGAGTTTAATAAATTTGATATTTACAGGGCACCTGGGTGGCTCAGTCAGTTAAGCTTCAGACTTTGGCTCAGGTCATGATCTTGTGGTCCGTGAGTTTGAGCCCCACAGCTCAGAGCCTGGAGCCTGCTTTGGATTCTGTGTCTCCCTCTCTCTCACTGCCTTTCCCCCACAAGTGCTCTGTCTGTCTGTCTGTCTCTCTCAAAAATAAACATTTAAAAAATGTAACAAAATAAATAAATCTACATACATTTCAGTTATTGAAAAATCATTATATAGACCAGGGTTGGCAAAATATGGGCTGCAGGCCAAATTTGGTCCATGGCTTGTTTTTGTATAGCCTGTGAGCTAAAAAGTGGTTTTTACATATTTGTAGTTATATAAAACAAAAAGTATAGCAAAAACAAAGCAAAGAACCATGATGTACCAGAGACTGCACATATCTCACGAGGCTAAATAAAATACTTGCTCTCTGGACCATTTATAAAAAAAGTTTGCTGACCCCTGATAAAAACCGACCTGAAAAGATGTTCATATAATAAGCAGGACACAAGACAGCGTGTGCAGTATTTCATTTTATAAAATTATGCAAATGTATGTATATACATACAGAAATATCTAGAAGAAAATATCTGGCAGTGGTGACTTCTGAGTTATGAAACTGTACCTTTTATCTTTTTCATTAACAGATTGATTTTTAAAGTAATGTACAGGTATCTAAAAGGCCAATTTCATTCTGTAAGAGAGCCACCTAAAATATACTAAATACTAATACTTATCAGCCTTCTTTTATATGCCAGCCATGGTTCTCAGGACTTGACATGCATTTACTCACATGAATCCTTGCAACAGCTAACAACATATATGCTTTTCTAATCTTACTTTCAATTTCAAAACTAAAAGAGAGCTAGTAACCTGTTCAAGTTCGAACTAGTATGTAGTGGAGTTAGGGTTATCATCTCAATAGTGCTGTTCCTAAGACCACGTGTGTAACTAGACAGTACCGCCTTACGAAAGCACAGATCAGATGTGGCCTCACGGCAAAGCTGGGGCAAAACTCTTTGGTCTTTTTTGATATCAACCTTTATGCAATTTACTGTGTGATATGACATCCAGAAAAAAGATAATCCAATCATCTGTTTCATAAGCAAGTACCCAGGACCCAAGTTCCGGTTCTGCTCCATCATCTAGAGTGTCTGTAATCAGTTCTGAATGTCTTGCGTGGAAGTTAAAAAAAAATGACAATCTGAAGCATTACAAAGAGAGAACAGAAGAATAATCAGGATGGTAAGGCAACCGAGTGTTTGTCCTAGGAAGTTTTGCAGAAGAGCTAAGTTAAGGAAAAGCACATAACGGTCTTCACTGTTTGAAGACCATCCATAAGAGAGACCTGTCTTGTTCTCTGTGACCTCAGCTGTAGGAATAAGACCATTAGGTACGAGTCATGAGAAAGTAGCTCTTATCCTAACATTTATAAGAATGTTTTTTCCTAATACCTATAGCACAAGAAAGGGACTGTTCACTTTACGGGTATAGTGCTTCCCCCAAGCTTTTATAAAAAACAAGGCTGGGACATTCCTCGAAGGGGACTGAGTGTGCCAGCTTAGTCACAAATGGCATTGTGAAAATGGCAGCAGCCTCAAAGGTAAAATCATTCCATGCACTAGAAATAACTTGGATGCCTAACATTCAACCAATCAGCTCAGTGTATTCAAACTTCATCCTAGCAAATATCCATCAATGGCTCAAAAGTAATCATCTCTCTCTTCATGACGAGGATGTGAGAAAACGCAGTTTCATTTTTCAACAGTTTAATTCTTCAAGGATATATATAAGGCAGAAAGTGAGCACTAAAACTGTCAACTGCAACACTCAACCTGGATTTTGAAACCAAAACCACATCTTACTGTCTTCATAAATACGGCTCTGCTACTATTTACTATTTTCATTGGCATTTCTTTACTCGTCAGGATTGCCCTTGGGCTTGCACTCTATGATTCCTTGAATCGCTGCCTCAAAACCCTGAACTTGCTGTTTCCAACAACCCTGAACTCTAGTATCATGACCCTTACCCAATTCTAACCAAGTCTTTGCTTTGAAAGACCTACCTCAAGGCAAATTGCCAATTCTCTGAGACACTGCCAACGCTTTGTGAGGTAGGCTTCTTTCTTCCCACGTGGGCAATAAATTCAGCTTTGTCGCCTCAAAAATCTTTCTTGTGGGGTGCCTGGGTGGCTCAGTTGGTTAAGCATCTGATTCTTAGTGCCAGCTCAGGTTATGATCTCATGGTTCGTGGGATCAAGCCCCACGTCAGACTCTTTACTGACAATGCAAGTCTTGCTTGAGATTCCTTCTCTCCCTCTCTGCCCTTCCCTCCCACTCACTCGCTCTCTCTTGCTTGCTCTCTCGCTTGCTCTCTCGAAATAAATAAACATTTTTAAAAATCCTTCAATAAAAAAGTTCTGTTGTAATGTTTGAGGAGCTGGCTTTTGACAAAGGCAGCTGGAGAAGAATGGCACCAAATGATGATGATTACAGAGAGAGATGGAATTAGCAATCAACATATAAGGAAGATTAAAGTAGTAAAGTATAAGCAACTTGGCAATCCTGTAATGACGATAGACACTGTGTGGTCTGGTGATGAGTTCAGGAAATATGTGACTACACATAAGCAGATTAATTTCATGTCCATGTGTGTTTGTCCTTAGGAAAAAGAAAAGTGGAAGTTGGATTTATGCTATTTTGGTTATCTAACAAATGACCAAGACTCTCATCCCTCCACAGGACATCTGGAAGACCTGGCACTGTAGGCTTAAAGACAGAGCTAGACAAATACATCAGACATGGAATATTCCGAACGCTGTGATTAAATCTTGGTAATGCGCGCTTTCTTGACATTTGCTTTTGTACTTGCCCTTTACCCTTTGTTCCTTGGCAAGAGAGCAGAGGTAGGAGTGAGGGGAAGAAAGCCATGGGATAAGCTGCTTAGTATTACAAACTTCAAACTTCATAGATTGAAACTTGAAAAGCTTGAAAGAGAACAGGAAGATGTTCAAGTGAATAATGAAGAATGATTTTTTTCTGTTTTTGCTCTTCAGTGGTAAACAAAGCCGCGTCTGGTATTTCTCACTCTATTCACCATTCTGTTTTCTAGTGCTTTTGCTTCAACCTCTTAAAGGGCCAGCTGTGTTAAGAGTTCTTAGAACTACAATTGGATAAACTCCAAGGTCAGAGAATACAAGATGTGTATAGGATGCGCTGGGGTGAGAAAGCATGCGCGGGTCAGACACTGTTGCAATATGACATTGTAAGATACGTTTAAAGCAGAAGTTTAACAAAAGCAAGCTGGACTGGGGGAGAAAACCAAAAGACTCACTAAGGTAAAGAGAAGACCAAATCACCTATAAGAAGTTGAAATAGCACCTACATTGAAAGTTAGATAACTACGTGTGTTTAACTAGAAAGTGGAAAGTAAAATGAGGAAAGGGGGGAAAATGCCATTGTTTACTGCGTGTGGCTATGTTGTAGAAACATAAAGAAACTGCTTATGAAATGATCCAAAGGCACCAATGAGTATAATTTAACTTGGTAAACAGATACAGAGCATCCAATCCCAAATAAGATTGTAGAATACGATTGTTGTGAACAATTCTGGAATCTAATGAAAGGACATATGATATTTTCGTCAAGGCTTAAGTGTGGAGCCTTTTACAGGAAAATGTGAATGGTATTCTTTGCTTATTCTCACTCCTGGAAACGCTGTGAAGAAGTAAAGAAAACTAAAGCACCAGGGGATGGAAGAGCAAAATTGACTGTGGTAAGAGAGCCAATAAGAGCGAAAGAGGAAAGAATTCATCCAGTTAATCTAGTGCCAGGTGATGTTATCCCCTGCTGGGTTGCAGAAGTACAGACGGGTAGCACGAATGGAGAGGTCTCTGGGTGGCATTAATAGCCAGTGCCAGTCCATTCAGGCTGCTATAACAGACTATCATAGCCTGGGTGACTTATCAACAACAGAAAGTTACTCTCACAGTTCTGGAGGCAGGCAAGTCCAAGATGAAGATGCACTGGGTGTCTGGTGAAGACTTGTTTCCCGGTCCATGGACAGCCGTCTTCTCCATGTCCTCGCATGGGGGAGGGGATGAAGGAGTGATCAGTCTCTTTTATAAGCGCACTCATGTCATTCCTTATGACCTTATCACCTCTCAAAGGCCCTACCACCAAATGCCATCACCTTGGGGATGCAGTTTCAACATATAAATTTTGAGGAGACAGACAGAGACTCAGTCTGTGGCATGGAGGAGATAAAAACCAAGAGGCGCAGGGGTGTGAGATAAAGATAATGCAGAGCTGGAAGAAAAGAAAGAGTCTAAAGGGATCTGAAATGGTACCCAAGAAAAGCTGACATCCGAACAGTAGTGAAAGCCATGATACAGGATGGGGAGTACCAAGGCAGTAAGAAGAGAGAGAAACTTTGAATCCAGGGTCACCGCAGTGTTCCAAAGTCAGAAAGATAAGGAACAGACGTGGCAGAGAGGCAATAGCTGGGGAGGTAGGATGAAAGAAAGGACCGTGTGGCATTCCAGGAACTAAATTAAGGAAGGAATTCAGGGGGAGATGGTCATCAACGGTGTCAAATGCAGCCGAGGGAGAAGCTGAGAAAAGAATGGATGGCCACAGCACAACGTGAAGGTTAATGGGGACTTTGTCAAGAGCAGCAGGCAGGAGCCTACCAGGGGTTCAGGACTGGGTGCAAGGAAAGGAATTTGGGGAAAGGATAATAGGTAACATTTTCCAAGAAAATGGGAGAAAACATGGGAGAGTCACTGAAAACAGATGCGAGGTGAAAAGAGCTTCTTTTTTTAAGAATAAAGAAATAATATGTTCATATGTTCATGAGGATAACGCAGAAGAAAGGACAAAATCAATAATGCAAAGGAGGAGAAAATTGCTACGAGGTCATCTCCAGTGTAGGGGGGCCGGTTGAGGGGGTGAAGGTCAGGCAGGAGTTGCCAGGCCAGTTGATCCAGATTTACTGGAGGTGGGTCAGATGATAAGAGATGCAGACTGAGGTAGGCAGACAGTTCATAGTGATGGAGTTCTCTCTGGGTTACTTCGATTTTTTTGGAGACATAGAAAGCAAAATCAAGAGCCAAGAATGAGCACAGAAGAGGGGGTCCTAGAGCCTGGAGGTAAAATGAGATGCAGACGATGGTCCTACCAGAGAGGAGGGGAGAGTCCATGCACGAGGACACCCGAACAACAGTGAAACAGCATTCAGAGCCCCCTGTGGGATGACATCGTAGCACAGACTCCAGAGCCGGCTTGAGAAATCGCCTCCACCGGCTTTCACAGTTAGTTCCCGTTTGTGAAAATTTTTAAGTCTTCTGTTACATCACAGAAAACCCTCCTTGTCTACAAAAATTGAATGCAACTCAACTATCAGGCTCCCTAGTTTGTATCAGACCAACTTCAGCGGAGGGACCTAAACCCTAACAGACTGTGGGATTTTTCAGGGCTCTACTGCCCAAATGACAAAATACAACTGTCTTCACCGCCTTTCTTTTTCTGAATCTATTCCTATTTTATGCTAGAACCTTGTGACATTCACACACACACAGAACTCTAAAAACTTTCTTTGTAAAAAAAAAATTACTGGTGAAAAGCATTTTTTTCTTAATGTAAGAAAAATGCATCTAAGTCAGTCAGGAGAAAAATGAGTGATGAGCTCTCAGAAGCAGAAAGGGAAGTGATGGATCCAGTGTGTAGAAAGAGCAACTGAGCCTGGGAGGGAGAGAACAAAGCTTCAGCAGGGACTGCTCCTGGGCCCATGCCTGAAGCAGAGATTTCCTGGAAAAATATCAGGAAGATGAGTGATGACCCACAGGAGAGGCAGAGCTCTCAAAACAATAGCAAAACAAAACAAAACCCTAAAGCAGTCAACTCTCACTGAAAAAAATAAACACAAAACCTCAAGTCTGAGACAATATGACTTGCATCGTTTCTCCTGCTACGTAACTCCATGGATTCCACTCACTCACACATTGGTCCCATCCTGAAAATTTCCAAACGATGGTGCAAGGATCCAGTGTGGTCAAAAGAGTCCATTAAAAAGGCACCTTCACCCTTCTGAACAGGTTTGAGTAGAGAGTGGCGGGATGATGATTTACCTTTAAAAGTAAATGTGGCCACAGTTTCTGAGGAGCAAAAATATCATTTAAATTCAATGTGCTGCTTGGGTTTGCAAGGGAGGCCACATTTGCTGTAACTCCAAGCTGCCTCCCTGTAAACCGGGGAGCGCGCCGGGTGGATACGCTCACTGCTAGGGTCCCAGGTCTCTGCGCTTGAGGAGAGCATTTCACCAACGTAATCAGCTTTAAAATATGCAAATGCCTGCTTATGTTTACACAGAGATGATTTTATTTTCTAGCCTAAATGGCAAAAAATAAGTTCGAGTTCCAGAAGTCACTACCAAACTACTTCATTTTGAAGTTGAGGTACCAAGATGCACAGGTAATCTATGTGATTTCTACACGTTAATTGCCAAATTCAAACTGAATGAACTATATTAATGAAAATCCAAGCAGTTGCAGTAACCCTCGATTTAATCCATATGTAACAAGTATTGACAGGCTTTTTTTTATTAGGAAGGCAATAATCACACACCATCTGCTGCCAGTTAAATGGAACTAATGCAATTGTTAAATTACAGATGTAAAGGACTGAGGTATAAATATATTTGGTTAAAATGGACCTTGGGCAGATTTCTTTTGGTAGTGTCTGGTGCAACCAATTCTCAATCATTTAAGGAGGGATAATTCATTTCCTTTCCTTCTTTCTTCCTCTGCTTTGCAATTTCAGCGTATGAACACTTCAGCCAGACAACGGGCGAGAGCAAGACGGGATGAGTGTATGGCCATCCATGCAAGGTGCATGACTCCACGCTAAAAACAGCAAGCACACATTGTTTGGACTTGTTTTTCAAGGACAAAAAAGTGACCAAAATGCTATACAATAATAAGCCCCCTTATGGCAAATACAAAGCCGAATTTTCCATTGTACCACAGAGTACAAATTCAGATTCATGAATTTCTAGACTCCCAGGCATATTAAGTAGATACAATCACTGCTTCTTAATTTATTCCAATCTCTCTGAGTCCGTTTACGAAATTTATATTCTCCACGGGTCAGTTTATAAAAATGCCTAAGAATTTTGGTTAAACATAGCAGATGGTCACTTTGAGTCCTAAGCTAACTAATATAAGATTAAAAGACCAAAAACACATATATAAATGTAGAAGTCCAAAGAGATCAGGAAAGAAGAGACTAGCAGAAATGAGATTTCAATAAAATTTTGAAAGACAGAAAGTAGAGAAATTGTGAATGATTTCTCAGAGAAGAGGAAAATAGGTTACACATCTCACAGAAATCCTGAGAATTTCAACCACTGGAGGGACAGACACCATGGAAAGCAGAGTTGAGTTGCAGGAATAAAAATTAGGACTTTATTAAAAGCCGGCATACAAATCTTAGCCTCTCAGATCTCTCCCTAACACAGCACAGCCAGCCACTGTCCATTATTCTAGTCATTTTCCCTTCCATCCATTATATGGAAAACCAAAGTTTGGCCTCAAAGAAGTTCTAGACTTTCCAGTTAGCTTTTACTTGCATCATCCATAAAAAAGAGCAGAGCAAAGGAACACTAATATTTTAAGAAGTCTCAGTGCTAGATAGCCTCAATTTGCCTCTCTAAAATCACCCCCTTCCTCTCCAGGAGCACCCCCTTCCTCTCCAGGACCACCCCGCTTTCACAAACCCTCAAGTGTGACTCAGAATACCAAGCCCCAGAGACTGTATGACCCAGACCCCCCAGTCCTGTCTCTCGTATAAATTAGGTGAATGTGAGGCACCAGCCACAGACTAACCCTTAGCCCTGCAAACAGACCACGCTAGAGAGTGTCAACTGATACCTACCAGAAGTCTATTGATACAGCCTCTGACTTGAAAGAGGCCGGCCAAGTCAAACAAGCAGAAACACCTTTTAAGGAATAGCTGATAACATAGGAACAGAGGATATAAAAAATAACATCAGAGAGTAAAAGGTGTTAAGATAATACATTTAATAAACAACAATAAGAACATAATGCTACAGGAAAGAAACCATCAGAGAACCAAAACACTCTCTTGGAAATTAAAACTTTAACTAACCAAGACAAAAACATAAGATGAAAGATAGAACAAAGAAAATCTACCAGAAAATAGATCAAAAAGGCCAAAATGGGAAAACGGGGGAGAAAATAGATCAAAATTTGGGCATTAAGCCAGGACATAGAATATCGCACAGAAAGGTGTTCCAGAAAGAGAAAACAGAAGGAACAAATTAACAAGAAAATAATTTAATAAATCAGGGAATCTGGCTGAGGGATACACAAGAATTCTTTGTACTATTTTTGCAAATTTTTTTCTAATTTTAAAGTTATTTCAAACTGAAAAGTTTATATACATGGTATATGTACACACATACATAAAATTATATTTGGCTATCTACATTGAAGGGAGAAAAAACATGCAATCTACAAAGAAGCAAGATGCCTGGACTTCTCAAAGGCAATGGGGATGTGAAAGTAACGAAGCAATAATGTAATCCTGGGAGTCTAATATTCAGTGTGTATATTACTTTGATAAAAATAAAATTAATTGAAAAATAAAAATACAATGACCAAATACTCCTTATATGTCCTATCATTTATAGCAATATATCTATATCTATATCTATATTATTTGTGTCTCTATCTAAATATAAACCTAATTAACTTCAAGATGCTTCTTTGTGAAATAAATAAATAAATAAATAAGTAGGCAGGCAGGCTCTGGCATGGAAATAATGATGTACCTTGAAATCACCTAGACAAATGCTCATCTGTTCATATCTCTTAGATTTTCCAGAATAGTCATAATTTCAAATATTTTATCCTACTGTCTTGATAAATATGCTTATCCTTGTCAGATAATATGACCAATTTTCTGATTGAAAACTACTGTTACTCTACCTTTCACCCATCACTAATGTGATTTAGGCACATCAAAGGACCTAATGCTGTGCTATCACAAAACTTTTACACAAGATACAGAAAAATCTATTGCCTATGTCTTCAGTGTGATAAAGGTCACCTTCAGACAAAACAATCATCGTGCTGGTTTAGCCTTGGCATTTAAAGAATTACAGCTACGGTTCTAGAAATATAGATCCATTTTGAAATAACCTGCCACAGTTTGCTTAACCTTTTCAGATGGCTAAATCATAAGGTGTGTTACAAGTAAAGTGAAGAGCTTTAAAAGAAAATATATACGTAGTGGATGATGAGGCAAGGGGGAAAAAGAAGCACCAATGCTTGCATATCCAAGATCTCTATTTTTTAGATATTTTTTATTAAGATTTTAAATTTAATTCCAGTATTGTTAACATACAGTGTTCCAATAGTTTCAAGTGTACCACATAGCAGTTCAACAGTTCTTTACAATACTTAGTATTCATCATCATAAGTGTGTTCTTAATCCCCTTAACCTATTTCACCCACCCCCACCCACCTCCCCTCGGCCGCCATCAGTTTATCCTCTGTAGTTGAGTCTGTTTCCTGGTTTGTCTCGCTCCCTTTTTCCCTTCGTTCATTAATTTTGTTCCTTAAATTTCACATGAGTGAAATCATATAGTATTTATCTTTCTCTGCCCAACTTATTTCAGTTAGCATTATTCTCTCTAGCTCCATCCATGTCATTGGAAATGGCAAGATTTCATTCTTTTGTTATGGCTGAGTAATAGCCCATTGTGTGTATGTGTGTGCACATACATACATATATTACATCTTCTTTATCCATTCACCTATCAATGGACACTTGGACTGCTTCCATAATTTGGCTATTGTAAATAATGCTGCAATAAACATAGGGGTGCACATATCCCTTTGAATTAGTAATTTTGTAATTTTTTTTGTTATATACCCACTAGTGCCATAACTGGATCATGGGGTAGCTCCATTTCTACCTTTTTGGGGAACCTCCACACTGTTTCTACAGTGGCTGTACCAGCTTGCACTCCCACCGGCAGTGCAAGTTCACCCTTCCTCCACACCCTTCCCAACACCTGCTGTTTTTTGTGTTGCTGATTTAAGTCATTCTGACAGGTGTGAGGTGATACCTCATTGTGGTTTTGATTTGCATTTCCCTGATGATGAGTGATGTTGAGCATCTTTTTGTGCATCTGTTGGCCATCGATCTTTCCAAATTTGTTGCTAGTTTTGTGGGCTAATATATGATCCCTTCTGGAGAATGTTCCATGTGCACTTGAATGTGTATTCTGCTATTTTAGGATGGAATGTCCTGAATATATCTATTACATCCATCTGTTCCAGTGTGTCATTTAAAACCACTGTTTTCTTGTTGATTTTCTGTTTGGATGATCTGTCCATTGATGTAAGTGGAGTGTTAAAGCTCCCTAGTATTATTATATTATTATTGATTAGTTCCTTTATACTTGTTGTTGGATGTCTTCTGTATTTGGGTACTCTCTTATTGGGGGCACAAATATTTACAATTGTTATATCTTCTTGTTAGATTGTCCCCTTTATTATTATATTGTGTCCTTTATCTCATTACAATCTTAGTTTTAGAGTCTATTTTGTCCAATAAAAGTATTGCTACCCCACCTTTCATTTGACATACATTTGCATGATGTCTCTCCATGCCCTCATTTTTAATCTGTGGGTATCTTTAGGTTGGAAATGAGTCTCTTGTAGGAAGCGTATATATGATCTTGGCTTTTTTTTTTTTTAATCCATCCTGTTACTCTCTGTCTTTTGATTGGAGCATTTAGTCCATTAATGTTCTGAGTAATCATTAACAGATGTGTGTGTGTGTGTGTGTGTATTGCCATGTTGTTACTTGCTTTGTGGATGTTACTATAGATTTTCTCGAATTCTTATCTTGCTCTCTTTCATGGTTTCCTGGCTTTCTTTAGTGATATACTTGGATTCTTTTCTCCTTATTCTTTGCATATCTACTACTGGTTTTTGATTTGTGATTACCATTAGGTTTGTACATAACATCTTCTGCATATAGCAGTATATATTAAGTTCATGGTCACTTAGGTTTGAACCAGTTCTTTACTCCTTNCATACATTTTAGGTATATGGTGCCATATTGTACAGGCTTTTATTTTGTGAATCTCTTCATTGATTTTTAAAGATATACTACTCTTCACTTTTTATCACTCCTAATTTTCATACTTTCATTTATGGCCTTTCCTATCCACTCAAAGTGTCCCCTCTAATATTTCTTAGGGCTGGTTTAGTGCTCATGAATTCCTTTAGTTTTTGTTTGTTTGAGAAACTCTTTACCTCTCCTTCTGTTTTGAATGATAGCCTTGATGCATAGAGTATTCTTGACTGAGGATTTTTCCCTTTCAGCACTTTGAATATATCATGCCATTCCCTCCTAGCATGCAAAGTTTCTGCTGAAATATTTGCTGAGAGCCTTATGGGATTTCCCCTTTCATGTAACTGTCTTTTTTTCTCTTGCTAACTTTTTTTTCTTTATCACCATTTTTTGCCATTGTAATTACTACATGTCTTGGCGTGTCCTTCCTTGACTCAATTTTCTGAGGGGATCTCTGCGCCTTTTGCATCAGGATATCTGTTTCCTTCCCTAGATTAGGGAGATTTTCACCTATTATTACTTCAAATAAAATTTCTGCCCCATTTTCTCTCTCTTCTTCTGGGATCCCTATAATGCAAATGTTATTATACTTGATAAAGTCACTGAGTTCCCTAAACCTATTCTCAATTTGCATATTTGTCTCACCTATTCATCTTGATTAATTTTTATTACTCTGTCTTCTAGGTCATTAATTTATTTCTCTGTTTCCTCTAACCTATTTATTCCATCAAGTGTATTTTTTATTTTATTTATTGTGTTCTTCATCTCTGATTGTTTCTTTTTTATCTCTTTGTTAGGGTTCTCACTGATGTCCTCCACTCTTTTCTGAAGACCAGTGAGTATCTTCAGTATTATTACTTTAAATTCACTATCAAGTGTATTACTTAAATCTGTTTCACTCAAGTCTCTTCCTATGGTTTTGCCTACTAGTTTCAGTAGCAGAATTTTGTGATTCATCACTCATATATAATACCTAATGCTTATCAGAGCAAGTTCTCTCCTTAAATTCCATCACCTCTTTTACCTATCCCCTTACCTGCTTCCCCTCCAGCAACTCTCACTTTGTTCTCTATAGTTAAGACTCTACTTTATGGTTTGCCGGTGTCTTTTCTCCCTGTGTTAATCTGTTTCATATCTTAAATTCCACATATAAGTGAAATCATATGGTATTTGTCTTTCTCTGACTGACTTATTTTGCTTAGCATAATGTACTCTAGCTCCATCCATGTCATTGCAAATGGCAAGATTTTATTCATTTTTATGGCTGAGTAATATTCCATTACACACACACACACACACACACACACACACACACACACACACCTTCTTTATCCATTCATCAGTCTATGGACACTTAGGCTCTTTCCATAATTTGTCTATTGTTGATAATGCTGCTATAAACATTGGGGCGCATGTGTTCCTTCAAATCAGTATTTTTGTATCCTTTGGGTAAATACCTAGTAGTTCATTGCTGAATCCTAGGGTAGTTCTATTTTTAACTTTTTGAGGAAGCTCCATACTGTTTTCCAGAGTGGCCGCACCAGTTTACATTCCCACCAACAGAGCAAGAGGGCTCCCCTTTCTCTGCATCCTCACCAACACTTGCTGTTTCCTGTGTTGTTCATTATAGCTATTCTGACAGACATTTTTCCAGACTCTACTTATTTTTAAAATCTCAGGATTTAAGTCTCATTAGTTGTAAAACCTCACACTTTCTGGAACTTTCAAAGCCAGATGCTATAGGGATTTGTCTTCCCTTTGTAGGCTGCCCTGTGCAGTGTGATAGTCTATTTCTTGCCCCTCTACACACTACTGCTCCCTCCCCATGGCAGGTGGTCCATTTCACTTCCAAACCCTGTCTCTGCCCTTCCTACCTTCTTCAATGTGGCCTCTTCTCTGTCTTTAGTTGTAAAGTTTGTTCTGCCAGTCTTCAGTGTGTTTTCTGGTTTATTTATGCTGGTATGGGTTTTCCCTGGTTGTATCTGAGAGATGAGGCAAGTTCAGGGTCATCCTATTTTGCCACCTTCCCAGTCTTCTCCCACTGAATTCTCTTAACCAAATGCGATGAATTATTTACACTTTATAGACAAGGAGACTAAAGTTCAGAATGCTTTTAACTTACGAAGGATCCAATTTAATTAAACAACGTTGAGCAGCTACTGTGTACCAGATACTGTACCACCACACACTGGGAATATGATGATGATGGCTTCAAAGAGCTTACAAATTCAGGGAGAACTTGTAAGTAATCACTAACGGATAAGTAGGATACTATGGAAGCATGTAGGAGAAGCAGTCACCCAGGGCTTCCCTAGAAGATAGCAGTAAAAACTGAAACCTGAAAAACAGGTATGAATTAGGTAGGTGAAATAGATAAGCTTTCATTCTGGTTATATTGCTTTAGTATTTGTTGCTAATTAGTTTATAGGATAACCCACTACACATGATGCTTGGTTTCCATCTTTTAGGGACTAAATGTGTCTCCAGAACATTCCTAAGCTGAAACCCTAACCTCTACTGAGATGATATTTGCAGGTGGGGCCTTTAGGGGTTAATAGATAAAATCATGAGGGTAGTGCCCTTATGATGGGATTAATATGTTTATAAGAAGAGGAAGACAGACCAGAGCTTTCTCTCTCTTCCCACCTTATAAGAACACAGCATGAAGGTAGCCAGCCAAGAAGAAGGCTCTCACCAGGAACCAAATCAGCCATCATCTTGATCTTGAACTTCCATCCTCCATCCTTTAGAACTGTGAGAAAATAAAATTGTGTTGCTTAAAATTGTGTATCCCAGGGGCACCTGGGTGGCTCAGTCGGTTAAATGTCTGACTTTGGCTCAGGTCATGATCTCATGATTTGTGGGTTCAAGCCTTGTGTTGGGCTCTGTGCTGACAACTCAGAGCCTGGAGCCTGCTTTGGATTCTGTCTCCCTCTCTCTCTGCCCCTCCCCTGCTCACGCTCTCTCTCAGTCTCTCAAAAATAAATAAACATTAAAAAAATTTTTTTAATTGTGTATCTCAAATTGACTCATATATCACTTTTTATAAAATTCAAAATCTACCTAGGAAGGAAAGACAGAATCACAGAACAAATTAATAGGTCAGACAGAATAGAATAAAGTCACCTAGTTTTGAATCTAAATTCTTCAAGTAACTGAATATCTCCAAGACATAGTTGTCACATCTCTAAATTAGTAATCATATGTACCTATAGAGTTGCAGGGTGATGAATGGGAAGTCCCTTAACAGGTTCACAAAGTAATAACCATCACTATTACGATAATAAATGGTGTCATGAGATAATGCCCATTTATGTACCAAATGATTAGTTAGTACAAAAATATACATTCATTTTTCTCTTCAGCATCTTTTCTCTTTCTTCCCTTTAAAACTTACTCCTACCAACTCCTCCCAGGCCTAACCTTTTATCATCTTTCAGATCCCCTCCTCTAACAACTTCCCTGAACTTCCCTGAACCAAAGGACACCTCTCCTTAACCCCTCTTTATAGCATTATCTCAGCTTCATATTCTTCAAGGATTTGTTACCACATGAAATTGCCCATTTTAATTGTTTTTCTTATCTATCTTCTGCTAATAGACTGTAAACTTGTGAAATCAAAAGCATTTTCTTATGCAGGGCCATATCCCAACACCCAGAAAGAGTATCTGCTGCATAGTAGTGGCTCAACAAACATTTTGAACAAATGGATAAAAGCTGTTGGATTAAGAAAGTATGAATCATGGGGCACCTGGATGGCTCAGTCAGTTGATGGTCTGACTTCAGCTCAGGTCATGATCTCATGGCTTTTGGTTTTGAGCCTTGTGTTGGACTCTGTGCTGACAGCTCAGAGCCTGGAGCCTGTTTCAGATTCTGTGTCTCCCTCTCTCTCTGTCCTTGCCCTGCTCACGCACACGTTCTCTCTCTCTCTCTCTCTCTCTAAATAAATAAATAAACATGATAATAAAAATATATATATATTAAAGAAAATACGACCAGAGACAGAGAATTCAGTGGTTTCATGGAAAGTAGACATCTATGTAGAATCTTGATAGTATCTGTGGGGTCACCATAAGGAGAATAATATTCCATCCAGCAAGCCAGCCTCCACAATTTTGGTAAGCTGTCACTATACAACATTAGAATTTATCTTGATCTTGACTTATTAGTGTGAGACCTTTACATCTCACCCAGCAGTTATTTACAAGGGACAATACCATCCCCTTAGGGCTTGTTTTTGTTTGTTTGTTTTATTTTGTTTTGGCTGTGGGGTATTTTTTGATAAATATACACAATGACCAGTACCTGGAGAGTTTTGTTGGCCTGAGACAGAGGAATCTAAATATCCTGAAATGTACTGGGCAATCTCTCACCATGAAGAATTATCCTGAAAAAACAAAAAACATCAATAGTGTTCCTCTTAGAGACATTGCACAGCTAAGCTTCATTGCTTCATCGGCTGCTGCAACTAGGAACCAGAGAATTGGAGTGCTCTCTTTATGAACGACTGTACCTGCTTACTCTCTGGCAAGAGAATTCTCTTCCTCTGCCCACATGTCTACCCCCAACCCAGAAACATTTCCTGGACTGCTTCTTCCAAGAAGTCTTTACTTGTAATTAAGGTAAACCTCCTTATATCTCATGCCTTAAATGATCAACGTTTTAGTAAATATCTGACAAATGATTTTTTTCCTACAGTCTATAGTCTCAAAAGGAGTTGAACTAAGCATTATAGCTAGTAAACAAAATTTTAAAAACAAGGTTTGTAAAGTGCAAATATGCTAAGTTGGCATTAATATATATTTGGGTAGATGCGGACAATAGGAAAAAGCAATGTAATCAGGTATTTCAGTTTTTTGATACATA
This sequence comes from Crocuta crocuta, assembly GCF_008692635.1. NCBI lineage: Eukaryota > Metazoa > Chordata > Mammalia > Carnivora > Hyaenidae > Crocuta > Crocuta crocuta. The sequence continues at coordinate 7,238,108 of NW_027531522.1, forward strand.
TTTTCTTGAATCCCTACATATATGGGCAATGGGCTAGAAATATAGGTGACAGAAGCATACATCTGAATCAGTTTGGAGTATGGACTGGGTGGCTCAAACAACAGACATTTATTTCTCACAGGTTTGGAGGCTGGAAATCAGAGATCACAGGGTAGCAAGGTCAGATTCCTGGTGAAAACCCTCTACCCACTTTGACACACTTCCCATCTTCTTGCTGTGGGAACCCACTTCCTATTTTATTGCTGTGTCCTCACATGGCAGAGAGCAGAGAGAGGAAGGAAGTTCTATCGTGTCTCTTTTGTATAAAGAGGCACTAACCCCATTCAGAATGGCTCTAACCTTATATCCTAATTACCTTCTAACTCTCCATCTTCTAAGAGTAACACACTGGGGTTTAGGGTTCCTACATATAAACGTTAAGGGGTGCAAACATTCAGTCTATCATAGTATACATGGTACTTTGTTCTTGCACTAATAACATTGAGAAAGAATACTCCATTGGTTTCTCATGATTCTGCACACCTTATGAGCAGAAGTATTGCCTTTCTTTTTAAATTATAGTTTATTGTCAAGTTGGTTTCCATATAACACCCAGGGCACATCACAAGTGCCCTCCTCCATGCCCATCACCCATTTTCCCCTCTCTGTGACCCCCTATCAACCCTCAGTTGGTTCTCAGTATTTAAGATTGTCTCATTTGCCTCCCTCCCTCTCCTTAACTATTTTTCCCCTTCCCCTCCCCTATGGTCCTCTGTTAAGATTCTACTGTTCCACATATGAGTGAAAACATATGGTATCTGTCTTTCTCTGCCTGACTTATTTCACTTAGCATAATACCCTCAAGTTCCATCCATGCTGCTATAATGGCCAGATTTCATTCTTTCTCATTGCCATGTAGTATTCCATTGTATAGATAAACCACATCATCTTGATCCATTTGTCGGTTGATGGACATTTAGGCTCTTTCTATGATTTGGCTATTGTTGAAAGCGGTGCTATGAACATTGGGGTACATGTGCCCCTATGCATCAGCACTCCTGTATCCCTTGGGTAAATTCCTAGCAGGAAGCACCACCTTTTTGCTCCAGACTATATTTTCAAGGATGTTATAGAGTGAACATCCTTATAATCCTTATAAGGCAGAGCAGAGGACAGTTTTGCTAAGTACAACATTATATATATATATATATATTTAAATTAAATTTATATTAAAAAGGAAAATATACTTCAAACAGGGAAAAATGTCATGTGCGGAAATTCAGAATTGAGAACTATGATACAAGTTTATGAAGGGACAAATATTCGTTTGGCTGAACCACAGCATTGATGAAAATAAAGCTAAATATAAATATATTGCTCTCTGGCATGCTTTATTTATTTCAGGACTTAGATTGGATAATGAGTGACGTGTTGCTCTCAGAGACCACTCAATAGACCAGAATTTGTCCCTCCTACTCTTGGCAATATTCTACACCAGTTCCAAAATAGAGACTAGCTACATACCTGATTCTCAGGGCACAGCAGCTCTCATTTGGATGACTGCGTCAGCCTCCTAATTGGTTCTCCAACCTCCACATTTGTCCCACCTACCCGCATGCTTGTCTCCACAAATTGGTCAGAAATATCTTTTAAAATCATAAGTTAGATCCAGTCATTTCTCTTGTAAGCCTTCTAAGAATTTCTAATCATACTGGAATAACACCTGAACTCCTACCCATCTAGTCTTAGTCTACATTTCTCTCACTCCTTCTGAAGTTGCTAGAGGCTCATTGTGGGTAAGTGTAAGAGTTAAAAACTGCAGAGGGACTTCAATCATGGTGGGTGGAGTGGGGGCTCACATTTATGTGAGTTTGGCCTCCAGGATCTCACAGTGAAGATAAGTGGAAAATCCATTTGGACTTTTAGGGAGAGGGAGGCAGAAAAGTAACCATTTTGAAATATACCAGTACATTCTTTTCTTAACAAGGCCTGCCCTCAAGAGAAACTGTTTTATCAGAGCCTAACGTATTGGAGTTTTACCAAAGGCAAACCAAACTGGGGGAGGGGAAATACCTAATCCTAGTCCCCTCCAGCCATCCCAAAACAAAAAAAACTAAGAAGCACTTGTAAAGTCCTCAGCCCATGGGCACAGGGTCACTAAGAGATTGAGACCTAATCATAAGGCTGCTGTAAAATGTCCCTTCCCACCACACTTCACCACCACTTAACTAACAGCCTATTTACTATGGTTTGTTTTACCTAATACATCATACCTATGAGGAAAAACTTATAAGGTATATTAAAAGGCAAAAAACACAGCTTAAAGAGACAGAATAAGCATCAGAACCTCAGTCATATATGGCAGGAATGTTAGAGTAATCACACTGTGAATTTAATACAAGTATGATTAATATGCTTAGGGTTGTAATGGAAAACGTAAGCAAATGTAAGAATGGATGAAAAATAGATGGAGATTCTAAGAAAGAATCAAAAGGAAATGTTAGAGACCAAAAACACTGTAACAGAAATAAAGGAAGCCTTTAGTATGCTCATTAGTAGACTAGACATGGCTGAGAAATGAATTTCAGAGCCTGAGGATTTGTCAATAAAACTGAAGAATAGTGTCCAAAACTGAAAAACAATGAGTCCTTGGGGTGCCTAGGTGGCTCAGGTCAGTTGAGCATCTGACTTCGGCTCAGGTCATGATCTCACAGTTCGTGGGTTCCAGTCCCACGTCGGGCTCTGTGCTGACAGGTAGCTCAGAGCCTGGAGCCTATTTCAGATTCTGTGTCTCCCTCTCTCTCTGACCCTCCCCTACTCATGCTCTCTCTCTCTCTCAGAAAAAAAAGAAAAAAAACATTTAAAAAAATGAAAAACAATGACCCCACACTCGCCAAATTTGAGGAAAGATGACAACTTATAGATCTATGAAACTATAAATACAAAGAAAGAACATCATAACCAAAGAGCTACAATAAATAGAGATTCTAAAAGCAGTGTGAGGAAAATATTTTTAAAAACTATTGTTTAATAACACCAAAGACTAAAAGACAATGGAACAACATTGTTTAAGTGTTGAGAAAAAAGAAAACTGTCAACTCAATAATTCTATACCCAATAAAACTATTCTTCAATAATAAAGGTAAAGCATAGACATTTCAGATTATTAATAAAACGTAGAAGCATCATAAGAAATGCTAACAGAAGTTCTTCAGGCTGAAGGAAAATGACACCAGGTGGTAATTGGTGGAGGAAATGATGAGAATATGAATATACTTTCTATAACAGTCTAACAAACCACCCTAAAATTTAGTAGTGCCAGAGTCCCGCTGCGGCCGTGTCCAGGGATCCCTGAAGAACAGACAGTGTTGGCAAGGGAGGGATGAGAGAGGCGCGAGATTCTTTCTGGTCATCAGCCAGGCCTCTCCACACTGTCTGAGATTCAACTTTATTTTATGATTTAGTGTTTGGGGGATGGCACAGAAGTGGGATTCTGATGCCATAAATCCTTTTATCAGTAAAAACTTTCCAGAACATTGATATGCAAAAGGATGGAGAACAGCCCAGAAGTGGCATTAGTATAGTAAAGGCAAAAGTTAGTTCTTTGTGAGCAGGAGTCAACAGCCTGCTCATCACTTAATGGGAGGTATTAAGAAAAACGGGCCTTTCAGGAAAGCAGTGTTGCTCCCATAACCACAAAAGAAGTTCCTACAGTAAGTTCCTTCACAAAGTGCAATCAGCATATCAAGTCCAGAATGAGTCACTCCTAATACCAACTAACAAGCTGTCTTGGGGGGTGCTTAAGCAGAAACAATTGGGTGGGGGTGGATATCGGTCACCATCTGACAGTAAGAATCCGTGCAACTTACCTTAACCTCACAAGGAGTTCTTTCTCAACCTATGAGTTCAGAAAATGGCTCCCAACATGGTAGCTTAATTTCTCTCATGGTCCAGTAGATTCATTGAGATCAGATGGGAAATACTTACTTGGGATCTTTTATGTGGCTGTAGACAGATGATAGCTGAGGCTGGAGTCATCTAAAGACAAAACTGGCAAAATGGCCAAATGGCTTTCTCTCCATGGCTGGCAGTTGCTGTGGCTGCTGCCTAGGAGCTGACTGGAGACTTCTCCATACATCTGGGCTTCTCGCAGCATGGTGGCTGAGTTCCTAGAGGGAATGTTTCAACAAACCCAAGTGGAAGCTGCAAAGCTTTTTGTGAGCTAGCATCGGAAGGCTTAGAACACTACCGCTATTACATTTTGTTGAGCAGAACCTAAATCAGTCCCAAGTCGGGAAGATTGGGAATTAGACTCCACATTTCAACAGAAGTAGTAGCAAAAATAAATATTTGTGGCTGTGTTTAATCCATCACAAAACATAAAAATAACTGATCACAAAATACCTTAATTTCTTTATGTTACATAATAGTTTAAACAAAAATTATACACTATAATATAGAGTTTATAATGTAAGTAGCTGTAATGTATATGTAATATTTATGTAAGTAGCTGTAATGTATATGTAATATGTATGTAAGTAGCTGTAATGTATATGATGCAAGAAACAGTGGAGCAAATGGCATTATCCTGGTAGAAGAAGCATATATATTTTATGGATTAGTATAATAATAACTTCTAAGTAGAATGTTATTAAATATAAAAATTGCAATTCCTAGAGCACCACTAAAATGTTTCCAAAGGGAAAGAGCAAATATAAATATCAAAATAGAATATTTAAAAACACTAGGAGTACCTGGATGGCTCAGTTGGCTAAGCGTCCACCTTCAGTTCAGGTCATGATCTCAAGGTCTGTGGGCTCAAGTCCACGTTGGGCTCTGTGTTGACAGCTCAGAGTCTGGAGCCTGCTTCAGATTCTGTGTCTCCTTCTCTCTCTTCTCCTCCCCACCCCTTGTCTATCAAAAATAAATAAACATTAAGAATTTAATAAATAAATAAATAAATAAATAAATAAATAAAAATACTTGGTTTGCCCTAAAAAAAATAGGAAAAAGGTTGTTAATCAACATATTTTTGGAAGTCTTTGCCTCAGCAATCAGAAAATACAAAGGAATAAAAAGCCTCCAAATTGGCCAGGAAGTCAAACTTTCACTCTTCACAGATGACATGATACTTTATATGTAAATCCAAAAGATTCCACCAAAAAACTGCTAGAACTGAATTCAGCAAAGTCTCAAGATATAAAATCAACGCACAGAAATTGGTTGCATTCCTTTACACCAATAATGAAGCAACAGTAAGAGAAATCAAGGAATCGATCCCATTTATAATTGCACCAAAAACCATATAATAGATATATATATCTATCTACATAGATAGATATAAAGATACCTAGTAATAAACACAACCAAAGATGTGAAAAATCTATATACTGAAAACTATAGAAAGCTTGTGAAAAAAATTGAAGAAGAAACCAAAAAAATAGAAAAATATTCTATGCTCCTGGATTGGAAGAACAAACATTGTTAAAATGTCGATACTCTCCAAAGCAATTTACATATTCCGTGCAATACCTATCAAAATAATACAAGCATTCTTCACAGAGCTAGAACAAACAATCCTAAAATTTGTATGGAACAGGAAAAGACCCCAGAGAGCCAAAGCAATCCTGAAAAAGAAAACCGAAGCTGGAGGTATCACAGTCCTGGACATCAAGACGTATTTCAAAGCTGTAATCATCAAGACAGTATGGTACTGCCACAGGAACAGACACAGGGATCAGTGGAACAGAATAAAGAACCCAGAAATGGACCCACAAACGTATGGCCAGCTAATCTTCGACAGAGAAAGAAAGACTATCCATTGGAATAGATAGTCTCTTCAGCAAATGGTGCTGGAAAAACTGGACAGTGACATGCAGAAACATGAAACTGGACCACTTTCTTAAACCATACACAAAAATAAACTCAAAATGGATGAAAGACATAAAGCCATCAAAATCCTAGAGGAGAATGCAGACAAAAACCTCTCTGACCTTGGCCGCAGCAACTTCTCACTCAACATATCTCCGGAAGCAAGGGAAACAAAATCAACAATGAACTATTGGGACCTCATCAAAATAAAAAGCTTCTGCACAGCGAAGGAAACAATGAGCAAAACTAAAAGACAACCAATGGAATGAGAGAAGATACTTGCAAACAACATATCAGATAAAGGGTTAGTATCAAAAATTTATAAACAACTTATCAAACACAACACCCAAAACACAAATAATCCAGTGAAGAAACAGGCAAAAACAGGAACAGACATTTCTCCAAAGACGACATCCAGATTATGAACAGACACATGAAAAGATGTTCAACATCACTCATCATCAGAGAAATACAAATCAAAACCACAATGAGATACGATCTCATGCCTGTCAGAATGGGTAATATTAACAACTCAGGAAACAACAGACGTTAGCGAGGATGCGGAGAAAGAAGATCTCTTTTGCGCTAGTTTACTGGTGGGAATGCAAACTGGTGAAGCCACTCTGGAAAACACTATGGAGGTTCCTCAAAAAATTAAAAACAGAACTACCCTACAATATACAAAATACCAGCAGTTGCACTACTAGGTATTTACCCAAGGCATACAGGTGTACTGTTTCAAAGGGGCACATGTAACCCAATGTTTATAGCCGTGTTATTGACAATAGCCAAAGTATGTAAAGAGCTCAAATGTCCATCGATGGATGAATGGATAAAGAAGATGTGGTACATATATATACAATGGAGTATTACTCGGCAATCAAAAAGAATGAAATCTTGCCATTTGCAACTACGTGAAAGGAACTAGAGGGTATTAGGCTAAGCCAAATGAGTCGGTCAGAGAAAGACAAATATCATATGACTTCATTCATATGAGGAGCTTAAGATATAAAACAGATAAACATAAGGGAAGGGAAGCAAAAATAATATAAAAACAGGGAGGGGCACAAAACATAAAAGACTCTTAAATACAGAAAACAGGGTTGCTGGAGGGGGTGTGGGAGGGGAGATGGGCTAAACAGGTGAGGGGCATTAAGGAATCTACTCCTGAAATCATTGTTGCACTATATGCTAACTAACTTGGATATAAATTAAACAATAAATAATTTTTTAAAGTAGGAAAAAGAAAGGAAACAAAAAAGAGATAATATAAATAGAAAACAAAACGGTAAATTCAAATCCAGCCATATCAACAGTTCTATTCATCTTACATGGGCGAAACTTTCTTTCCAAAAGGCAAAAATTGTCAGGCTAGATAAAAAAGCAGAACCCTGTAGTATGTCTTTAAGAGGACCTAGAATACGTAAAGCAATCTTGCAAAAGCAAAACAAGTTGGAAAATGTATGCCATGTGACTACAAGATTAATTTTAACTTTTAGCATTCAGTTTTTCCTGGGAATATAAACAGACAAATAAGAGAACTGGAACATGAGAGCAAGTCTAGAAATGGACCCACATTTGCATGGTTAATCGATAATCGACAAAGGTATCAAAGCAACTGAATGGGAAAAAGAAAACCTCTTCAACAAATAACACTGGGACCACTGGATGTCCAAGTGGAAAATACGTCAAGAGACTCCACCCCTATTTCACATGATATACAAAAAATATTCTGAGATGAAGCGGAGTCGTAAATGTAAAAGGTCAAACTAAATTACTTAAATTTTTTTCAATGTTCATTTATTTGTGAGAGACCAAGAGAGACAGAGTGTGAGAGAGGGTTGGGACAGAGAGAAGGAGACACAGAATCTGAAGGAGGCTTTAGGCTCTGAGCTGTCAGCATGGAGCCCAACTAGGGGCTCAGACTCATGAACCATGAGATCATGACCTGAGCTGAAGTCGGATGCTTAACCGACTGAGCCACCCAGGCACCCCACTAAAATACTTTTAAAAGAAAAGAGAGAAAAAAGTCCTTACAGGCTGAGCTAAACATAGATTTATTAGAAAACAGAAAGAAATAGCCAGAAAAGAAAAAAAATGAAAAATTAGACTTTGAGAAAGTCTAATTGCATAATTGTGCATAAAGAGACATCATTTAGAAAATAAATGGCAAAAACTATCACAATACATGTAACTGACCACAGTCTTGTATTCATAACATAAAGAATACTTAAAACAGACATTTAACAAATGAATAGATAGTAAGCATATGAAAAAATGCTCAGTATCATTTGACATCAAGGAATTGGAAATTAAAGCAATGAAACATCATTAATGGAAACATAAGGCAGTACAACAAAATGGAGATTTGTTTAACATTTGTTATAGAGTTAAACATATACTACTACTTTGGCCTAACAATTTGACTCCTAAGCATTTATTCAAAAAAAGTGAATAATATAAGTTACAAAAAAAGACTTCTAGAAGAATGTATACAGTAGCTTTCGAACAACAGCCAAAAATAAATTCCTTTCAATTGCACATGAAACATACAGCAAAATGGACCACATATTGAGCCATAAAACAATGGCAAATGTCCATCATTGGGAGAATAGAATGATAAATTTCCATATATTCATACAATGGACTACGACTCAGCAGAAAGAGGAACTTATTACAAATGAATGCAAAAATACGAATGAATCTCACAGACATTTTTCTGAGTCAAGGAAGGCAGAAAATGAAAAGAAGAGTCCCTACTGCATGTTAGATGACATAGATGATGTTCTAGAACATATGAAACTAGGTCACGGTTTCACCAAGAACCAAGAACATATAGATGATGCTCTAGAATGTGTGAAACCAAGTTATGATGGGGAAATGCAGAGCAGTCACTAGCTGGGATAGGAAGTAGGTGACAGTATCAGGAGCAGATTGCCTTGGAAGGGACATGACTAGACTTTCTGGGCAGGTGACAATGTTTCATATCATGATACAGGTGTGGTTTACTTAGGTATATACATTTGTCAAACACCATAGGATAAGATTTATGGATTTCAATATATGTAATATTACCTGAAAAAAAAAAAAAAAGAATTGAATCCCCATTAAATTCTTATTGAGTTAGATGGGCTCAGTGACAGACAAATGGCAGAATGAAGACGATAGTTGAAGCTGGGTGACTGGTACAAGGGGTTCATTACACGATGGCCTTTGCTTTGTATATGTTTTCTATTTACTATGATCTTGATTTTAAACTACTGTATAATGATTCACTCATTCATGCAATAAATATTTCTTAGTGATTTCTACATACTAAGGTGCTCCTCTGATAATAGAGCAATTAATATGAGAAACATTGTTACCATCCTGGAGGGCCCATTGGAGCAAAGGAAGATTAAAAAATCAATAAAATGGCAACTAAATAAGCAATAAATAAGTAAAAGATAAAGCATAACAGGTGCTCAGAAGTGCTCTAAAGGAAGAGTGAACAGTGAGGGGAAACAGCAAGTAAGAAGGGCCTGGTGATACAATTTAGCAGAGTGAATAAAAGATCCAGCAAGGAGGTGACATATGAGGCAGGCCTGGGGAAAAAAAAGGAGGGGGGGTGGTAAGAAATAGCTCATGAGAGAAAACAGGAAAAGCAAATGCACCAAAGTGGGACCCTCCCTGGTATGTTCAAGGGACAGCAAGGTGGGGAGGGGAGCAGATCATTTAGGAACCTTGTAGGCCGTTGGAACAATGTTTGCTCCTACTTGTAAGGAGATGTGAAGCCATTGAAAGGTTTTAAACAGAGTAGTGACATGATCTTATTTACATTTTAATAGAAACATTCTTGCTCCTGTGCTGGGAATAAATTTAAGAAGGCCAAGGTGGGAGCAGGGAGAACATTCACATGAGAGAAAACCTAGATAAGAGAATGTCGGCTTCTACCAATGTTGGAACTATGAAAGTTGTGAGAAATGGTCACATTGGAGGCATATTCTTAAGTTCAAGCTGCCAAGCTGTGCTAAAGAATTATTTCTGAAGTCAAGAATGATCCCCAGACATTGCCCTGACAATTACAAAGAGGTACAGGGCTACCTCTTATGGAAATGGGAAAGGCCACAGGAAGAGGTGGTGTGTTCTATCCTAGGAGGGTAAGGTGAAACCCTGGGCACTCTAAAGATCCATCATTGTTCCCCTAAAGCTTCAATATCAGGTCTGAGGCTTTAGGGCTTTCCAGTGTTTAAGGGTCTAAAAGCTTCTCCCAAAAGGAGAGTGAAAGTGGGAAATCTAGAAAGGCATGAAAGAGAAAGGAAATCCAACTCTGATCCATGAAAAGCAAAGAAAAAGGCATATGACTGTCAGATTTCAGACTGCAATTACTCATCATCCATAATGCAATTTTAAATCCCTGGTGCACGGGAAGAAGCAAACAGCCGAAGGAAACAGTATTAAGAGACGGTGGAAGAGAGCCTGGGTGGCTCGTTGGGTTAAGCATTAGAGTCTGGCTCAGGTCATGACCTCATGGTATATGGGTTGCAGTCTGGCATTGGGCTCTGTGCTGACAGCTCAGAGCCTGGAGCCTGCTTCCGATTCGGCCTCTCCCCCTCTATCTGCCCCTCCCCCACTTGCAGTCTGCCTCTCTCTCTCTCAAAAAATAAACAAAAAATAAAAAAATAAAGAGATGGTGGAAGCAAGAGGGTATCATGGAGAGAAGTTGGAGTAACAGAACAACGGAAAGAAAAGAAAGACAGGCAGGAATGTAGGGAAGGAACAAGAGAGGAAATCACCAGAATGACATCAGCACTCAATGCTTTTGTGTCATCTCAAATACCTTGTGGAGAACAAAAGCTAGAAGACCTTTTCCTACCATTACTTCTCAGTGTGCCCATGATGGTTACTTTGGTTACTTACTAGCACTCATTTTAGTCTTCCCCTTCTTCCTTTTTGGTGAAGGGTGTTCCTGCAGTAGATACTAAAAAATACCTTCATCCCTCCATTTTTCTGCTCCCGAGGGCTGTTGCGCTGGTACCTAATGCTTAGGGCTGCCGCAGCTACCCAGTTAGAGGCGGAAAGTGATACCCAGCGGTATCAGGAAGACATAACCAACACTCACAGTCATGGTAGGAGGGACAGAGTGTGGGCCCTTGAGGACCCTTTGCCAATGAACCAACATCAGGACTTTGTATTTCTGGATTTCAGGTTCCGCGAGATAACTTCTATTGTTTGAACCACTGAAGTCAGGGGTTCTATTATTTGTAACACAAAGCATTCCCACCTGAAGCACTTCCTCTGTACAACGCGTTCTCAACATGCGATCCTCACATGAGCCACATTAGTCTCACCCAGAAACTCTACAAACACACAAGATTCCCCAGGCCTACCACAGCCACGGGAGACGGGACCCAGCAATCTAGTTTAACAAGCTCTCCAGGTGATACCCCTACAGTTCTAGAACCCCCGCATTGTACTTTAAGCAGCAGGGGCCGAGGGATCATAAAATTTTCATTCGATTCTCCTCAACTCTGACTCAGAAGTGCAGGATCTGTCAGGGCAGAACTAAGAATCTACTTCAACGAAAAGATCTACGCTTATATCTTGGAAACTATAAGCAGTAAACCTATGGGCAAAATCATGAAACATTTGAAACAGCTGCAATCTTTGCCACAGGTTTATCCTCCTGAGTGTAATTATTCATGAGGAACACTGAAAACTCAACTACGAGGAGGAGAGAATGGTGTTAAGTCCTGCTACAGGCTGAAGAAAGGCCCTTCCCCTCAACACACCACATCAAGGCCAAAGCTAATTTCACAGCCACTGCTAATACCCTTTCCATATGCATATTTTAACCACCTCACCTATAATCCCCCATCTTGGTCCCCGCTGTTAAATTTATATATCAGTTGCTGGCAGCAGCTAAGTTTTTTAAGCATGGCCAATCACATTCCATACATTCTGAATTTAAAACATTTGAAACTAATTTAATGGTTATGTCTAGCATTAGATATTTTAAGTGCCACAATAAACGCTCATTGCTTTCCTGACTTGTGGAACACATAATACAGTTGCCACTGTCTGTTTTTTGACTGTCAAAATGATTCATTACATCCTATATGAAACTTTTTTTTTTACAAAGAGAGAACAGTGACATCAAATAATTTGGATGAAATTTTAAACCCAAGGTCATCAAAGTGCTCGACACACCTCCTAGAATTCATTGAAAATCAAGTACACTCTCCGAAATGATTTGAAGTCTCTTCCCGAATACACAAGTCGTCTGAAAGCAACAACTTGTCCTTGTGCTAACTGAGCTGTTAAGCAATTATCAGTGACAGCTGTAGCTCAGGGATACACCAAGCAAGACCTGCATGCAGCCAACTTTTTAAAATTCTTTCAGCTGACAGTACTGGATTAACATCTGACACCGTTCAATCAGCTCCACTCTATTTGTGATAATGGGGCCCCAAGATACAAAATCCGCTGAGAGCCTACTAAGTGCCAAGGTCAGTGCTGCATAAACTCACACATATGACCTCACACACATTTGTCATCACAATTTAAAGAAGAGGAAACTGACTGTTCCCACAAGTCTAGAACTCGTGTTATTTGAGTTCAGATGTCTCTGATTCCAAAGTGTTGTTTGTTTTTTTTAAAGGTTTTGTGTGTGTTTAGGGTTTTTTTTAAGGGTTTTATGTATAATAATTTGGCTAATTCTTAAAACCATTTTGTCACATGAGAAGCCTATATCCTAATGTCTAAGAAATCAGACACCTTCCACATTTCACTGTAAATTTTAGAAAGAGATGTCCCATTGTTAGCCAGTCATCGACTAAATCATGACTACATGAAAATCAGGGCCTGTCCCACTTCCTTTTAGGGGAAAAGAGAGTAGAGAGAGAGTGGGTAACGAAAGAAGGCAGGCAATGGCCCAGGCACTCACCCAGTCCCTACCCTGTGGTAGCCTGATCATTTCTGCACATGTTAATTCATTTAACATTATTCTCCCCACTACCCAGTGAAGTAGATATTTGTTCCAGTGGTGAAGCTGAGCCTTAAATTGCTAAGATAATTGCCTGGAAATTAGAGGAAACTACTCAGAGGTACAACTGGGATTAAAATTTAGTTCTGCTTGATCAAAAGTAATTGCCTTCCCCTTCACACCTTTAGGATATATGCACTCCCTCCTCTCTCTCTTCCTGGAATAAAGCTCTAATAATAAAGTTTTAGGCAACAGGGCAAGTCCCCTATTCCCCACTGTAGACAAATGCTTCTTTTGGCCACGCTGGCTTTGGTCCCGATTAATACTGAAAAATATGTGACTGCATCAATCAAAAACTTCATTCTTAGCCAAGCACTTGAACTGCTATTCTTCCTCTGTCTCTTTACTGCTGAGCTCTGTACTGGGTTTCACCATCTTTGATTTCCCCTGGGCATCTTTCTGATGGATTCATTGTGAACGAAGGGTTGAAAAGAGGAAAACAACCAACTGAAGAAGTTTACAGTATTGTGATTGGAAAATTAATGCAGCTCCCTTAGAACATACGCATTTTATTTAAAATGCAAATATTAATTACAGATGGATTTACATGAAATACTGCACAGGCATTTTCACTAAGAAACTGCTGGTTTGTAATCCATTCATTCTCCTACCAGATAGGAACTTTACAAAATCTAGGATGCATTAAAGGGACTGCTTTATAAGATCAGAGTAGAAAAGGTGTTACTGTAATGTTTTCTCTCATCTTAACAGGATTCTCAGCAGTTCCCCATGCTGTAGTTACCAGCACACATTTATCAAAATATGAAAGGTTTAGACCTCCACATACAGTTTATCTGCAATGATTGTCAAATGTATTCTAATTGATTTAATGTCCATTAAAAATCTATTTTGACATATAAAACACCCAGACATGTAATAAATAAATGATCAGTCATCTAGCACAACCAGAAAAATCACATTGATTATAAATTATTCAAAGTGAAATGGTGTCTCAGCAAAATCTTTAGACCATCTCTGTCTGAGAATTAGATAAATAAGGAAGAAGGAAAAATCAAGATTTTAAATGGATTTGTATGGACAAATTGGTATTATGCCTCAAATGCCCATTAAGAATTACAAGAAAATAAGGCTAAAACAAGCTTACGTATTTACATCACTCTTGCTATATTCCACAAAAGTAGATAAAATCAAGTGTTTCATTAAAAGTATGAAGATTATTTATTTTGAGGTTTAATGTTAGATCAACTACTTTCCCAGAAATCTAATATGCCATAAAATGAATCCTGAAAAGCATGAAGTTATTTTCAAGAAACAAGATGAATTTTGTTTTTGTGAGAAAAAGAAAAGGAAGCAGACACACGAGACTTAACACACTTGAAGCATTTCACTCTTTGAGAGAGAGTATTTGTAGATATATTTATACATCAAAGTGAGAGAGAGAGAGGGAGAGATGAAGGGAAAGGGAGAGCATGAGAGCAGAAAATTTGGAAACATATCAAAGATTTGGCACATTTGACCATATTAAGTGTGGTAACGAACTTGTTAGATGATAATGTGTAAAACTGGATTGGATGAATCTAACAGCCAAGTGAAATGGGCTGTGTGCTTGCCAGTCATCATTACATCATTTACTGCTTCTCCTGGGTGATCCTGAATGTATAGGAATATTCAGCAAAGATCAGAAACACAAGTCATCTGATACACTGTGTCACATATTTATGTACAAGGATTGATTAAAAAAAAAAAGCTGAGTTAATGTGTGATGTTCATTGCAATTTTGTCCAGCACATCTAAGTATTCATTGCTTTGGGCAAACTCACTATCCCAGTCCTTCTGGGATGGCTTAACCACACATGGCTAAAGAAATTCAATCTGGGCCCGAGGTTGAAGTGAATAGATTACAATTATTGGTTCAGAAATACATAGGTGACTCATTTGCTATCACCAAGATGCAAGACATTTATTGTGGCTTCTAAGAAAGATGTTTACCCACCCTTATGAGAGACATAGAAGGGGACTTCTCTCTCCCTACTGTTGAACAGAAAACATCTATCCCTGGGAATGGTTGGATCATTACTTATATAAGAAAAAATAAGGATAAAGCTGACAATACTATCAAAGGCAGGACAAAGAGACATAGATGAACTCAGTCATTGATGACCTGAATGATCCACTATGTCAAACTGGGCTCAGAGACTCCAACCTTTATATTTACTGATACGTAACCAGTGAACTCTCTTTACTATTTAGGCATGTTTGAGACGATTTTCTCTTACTTAGAACCAAACCCACTAAAAATGATGTAATTTACAGAGTGCCAATTCAATCAAAAATATGTATTTAGCTTCTACTTTTAAAAAGGAACTAACATTTTGGGGCACCTGGGTGGCTCAGTTGGTTAAGCATCTGATTCTTGATTTCAGCTCAGGTCATGATCTCATGGTTCCTGAGACTCAGCCCCACATCAGGCTGCATGTGCACAGAGTCTGCTTGGGATTCTTTCCTTCTCTGCCCCTCCCCACTGTGCACAATCAACCTCTCTTTCTCTTCTCTCTCTCTTTCTTAAAATAAAGAAATAAACTTTTTTTGAAAAAAGGAACTAACAATCATTAAAATTAAAAGGGTCATACTTCCAGACTACATCCAGGTGAATAGAACTCTACATCACTCAGCCTTTATTAAGTTACAGGATAGTAACCAACCACCCCAAGATTCCATGGCTTATAATGACACAGGGTTATCTCTCACTTTGGTTACAAGCCGTTTATTGGTCTCCCCCATATTGTCTTCATTCTGACCACCTGTTTTTGTGGTGTAGCCTTGAAGCCCAGCTTACAATCACATCAAGCAGCAGAGCCTAACATGTGGCTCTGCCCAATTGCTTAACACAGTCTCCAGCCCCACTCAACTGTGAGGTATATTTCAAGGCCCTCCCCAACCAGAGAGGCTGAACAGTGACCTTGACCAAAGACAAAACACAACAAATGGCCTACTCAATTACAAAGCCTACCCTGAGTCCCTTTACGGCACACCTTCAAGCTACATCCGAAGATCAAGTCAAGCCTGTAGAACTATCCAGTCAGGGAATACAGCCGAAGATGTATTCAAATTACTAAACAAACAAAACTCAACTAACAATAGTATATCTGGCAAAGCTTAGAAATGAAGTAGAAATAAAGAATTTACCAAACAAACAAACAAACAAAATCTAAGGGAGTTCATCACCACTGGACCGGCTGCACAAGAAATGCTAAAGAATATTCTACAGGGTGAAATGAAAGGAGGCTAATTAATGTCATAAAAACATATGAATGTGTATAACTCATCAGTAAAGGTAAATGTAGTCAAAGTCACGTTCTCTAATATTGTAATGGTAGTGTGTAAAACACTTAAAACTCTAAAAGTTAAAAAATAATAAAAAGAAACTAGCAATAAGTTTATTATTAGACACACAATATAAAAATGATATAAACTATAATATCAATAACCTAAAATGTGAGGGGAGGAAATAAAAGTTTACGTATTCGATAAATTCATTATCAGCTTGCAAATGGGATGTTCTAAGGTATTTTATGTTAAGTCTCCTGGTCATCATAAAGGAACAGCTTTTAGTAGAAACACAAAAGATAATGATAAAGGTGTAAAAGCATATGCCCACAATATAAACTATCATAAGAAATACAGCAGAAGAGGAAGAAAGGAAGAAAGTATATATAAAACAGTCAGAAAATAAATTAACAAAAAAGCAATAGTAAGTTCTTATCTATCAGTAATTACTTTGAATGTATTAAAATTCTCCAATCAAAAGGCCTAGGATGACTGAATAGATTAAAAAGATCCAAAGAAAAGCTGTCTACAAGAGGCTCACTTCAGCTTTAAGGTCACACATAGACTGAGAATCAAGGTGGTCAAAAGGTACAAGCTTCTAGTTATAAAATGATTAATTTCTACCAAGCTATTGTACAGTAGTATGGTCTTCTATTGTATACTTGGAAGGTGAAGAGTAAACTGCAAAAGCTCTCACAAGTCCCTACCAAAAAAGGGCAACTATATGAGAATGTGTTAACAAAATGAAAGAAAGAAAGAAAGAAAGAGAGAGAGAGAGAGGGGGGAAGGAAGGAAGGAAGAAATTTTCAGTATACTATAGATATAAATGGATCCTACGAGTCTTCAGAAGAAAATACACACACACACACACACACACACACACACACACACACACACTGGGAAATCACAATGGCATAAGACTTCTCCCTGACAACCCTAGACAATAAAAGTAATTCTATCATTGCTTTAAAATTATGAAGTAAAAATAATTTTTTAAATATTTATTTTTGAGGGAGAGAGAGAACACAAGTGAGGAAGGGGCAGGAGAGAGTGAGATACAGAATCCAAAGCAGGCTCCAGGCTCTGAGCTAGCCATCAGCAGAGAGCCCGACGTGGGGCTCGAACCCATAAACCATGAGATCATGACCTGAGCCGAAGTCGGACACTTAACCAACTGAGCCACCCAGGTGCCCCAAAGTAAAAATAATTTTTAACCTAGAATCTGTGTGATCCTAAGCACTCACAGTTAAGGGGAGAAGGATATTCTCGGGGCGCCTGGGTGGCTTAGTCAGTTAAGCGTCCGACTTTCGCTTAGGTCATGATCTCGAGGTTCGTGGGTTCGAGCCCCATGTCCGGCTCT
Organism: Crocuta crocuta; assembly: GCF_008692635.1. Lineage (NCBI taxonomy): Eukaryota > Metazoa > Chordata > Mammalia > Carnivora > Hyaenidae > Crocuta > Crocuta crocuta. The sequence goes on from NW_027531522.1 coordinate 7,255,630, forward strand.
GTGCTGACTGCCAGCTCAGAGCCTGGAGCCTGTGTCAGTCTATGACTCCCTCTCTCTCTGANACACACACACACACACACACACACACACACACACACACACTGGGAAATCACAATGGCATAAGACTTCTCCCTGACAACCCTAGACAATAAAAGTAATTCTATCATTGCTTTAAAATTATGAAGTAAAAATAATTTTTTAAATATTTATTTTTGAGGGAGAGAGAGAACACAAGTGAGGAAGGGGCAGGAGAGAGTGAGATACAGAATCCAAAGCAGGCTCCAGGCTCTGAGCTGACTGCCAGCTCAGAGCCTGGAGCCTGTGTCAGTCTATGACTCCCTCTCTCTCTGACCCTCCCCTGCTTACGCTGTCTCTCTCTCTCTCTCCTAGAAATAAATAAAACATTTAAAAAAAAATTTTCTTAAAAAAAGGGGAGAAGGATATTCTCAAACAACATCACAAAAACTTTGCTTCCAGAGTAACTCTTCTTGAGAAGCATGGGAAAGATATGCTTTACCAAAAGCAGAACAACTGAGAAGGAAGAACATGTGGGAGCCAGGAAGCAGTAATCCACACAAGAGAGAAGTGTAATGTCATCACCTCATACAAGATACCTGGAGCAGATGGAGACAACAGCAGCCTGCATTAGAGGAAACAGGTACAAGTCTTTCATCTCCAGGACTGATAAGCCCAAGGGAAACTGGCGGGAGTTGGGTTTGATTAACTTGAGAGGCCAGGTAACACAAAAAGGGCAACATCTTCCCAGGAAAACAAGACTGTACATCAAAGCAAATATTACCACTGAGAGCAATGTAGTTCACTTGTCGATAATATTTACATATTATCAATACCATCATATTAACAATAGTAGCAGATGGGGACAGGGAGCTGCTTTTTAAGATTACAATCCTCATGGTCCCACTTGACTTTTAAATTATGTCTAGTTATTTCTTTAATAAAATAAGTTTAAATAAAAGAAGAGAACAATTTCAATGCTTAAAATTCTTTTCAGTTTTCAGTCTATTTCAAATGAGCTTAATTTCCCGTCTCTAAGACGAGACGCTGGGCAGAATTCTTTCTATGTTCTCTCTCAATTCCATTATTTTTTCTGTGTCCATGTGTCCACGGTTAAAATTTATCTCATTCCACTGGTGAAGAATTACGAATGCGTAAAGAAATACACCATTGGATTCATTTTTTTAGCCTTTTCCCAGAGTTCACATTTGCTGAGTTAACAAGTTGTTTTTCATGAACCATCTAGGCATTGGCCTACCGTTTCTATTGTTCTAAGGTAACGAATCCTTATCTCTGTCCTTCAACCTTTAAGAAGTAGTCTATCCTTAAAAGCAGAGGAAGGTCTGTGAACTGCATGATAGATAGAATGATATTTTAAGGAGATGGCTCCCTGGATACCAAGTAGTTCCCATTTCCTGAATTTGCCCACATTCTAAGTGACTTTTAAGACATATTTTTCTTTTTCTGAATTCATAGAGTTACATTTTTGAAAACGAATCTTGTGCTAAAAGTAATGATACAGAGACAGCCCTGACTGCTTTATGACAAGGTGAATTCCAAAAACGAAGATGCACAATTTCCTTTTTCACATTAAAGGTCACATTTACAAAATGTCTCTCAAGGGCATGAGTATGCTTGTCATCTTTATCAAATAAGATCTGGATGCATTGATTCAATCATTTTGATTGGTAACCCAACTCTAAAGGATATGCTCTACCAGGAAGATTATCTAACGCTGCATTACATCCTTCTTACAGATGCTAAAGCTGAAAAAGCAGAGCCAATTTGGCAGAGTTGCGCATGAACTCTTTTGTGGTACCTAAGTTTAATCTTTCTTATATAAAGCATCTTAGAACCCACGAGCAATAATACCTCAACCTTCCCCACTGACACAACTAATGCTGTATTATAGAAATGATCATTTGAATTTGGCCCATATATTTTATGGCTTAATCAATCAACCTATTCTAACCCTTAATGAAGAGGGATGTCAATATTTTTTTTCTCAAAACAGCAAAGAATTTTAAAAATACAATCAAAATGCATCTGATGTGCATTTACAGTCAAAATATCCTAAAACAAGGTGAGAATTACTGCACCTTATGTAAAATAGTTTCAGCCTTAAATAGAAATGTAAACAACCAGAAAAACTGTGAAAGCTAATATTGAAGTAGTATTTGAGAATCTCCTTGGTCATAGTCTATGTGGACTGAGCTTCTATAGGCCCAAGGTTGAACTCCTCACAAGGTCAGGAAGGATTGCTAGTTTATTCCTCCTTCAAAAATAAATTGCTGCCCACTTGTTTCTGTATGATGCTGAACAAGGTAAAATGGGAAATTTAATGCTAACGCATTCATTGATCCTGAAATTTGAAACTTGTGATAGTTAAGTATCTTTTAGTTTTAAGTAAAAACCCTGAGTAAAATCAGGATTTTTAAAAACCAAAACAGGGGCGCCTGGGTGGCTCAGTCAGTTAAGCGTCTGACTTCGGCTCAGGTCATGATCTCATAGTTCGTGGGTTCGAGCCTCATGTCGGGCTCTGTGCTGACAACTAGCTCAGAGCCTGGAGCCTGTTTCGGATTCTGTGTCTCCCTCTCTCTCTGCCCCTCCCCTGCTCACACTCTCTAAGAAATAAATAAAAGACATTAAAAAAAATTTTTTTTTAAAAACAAGGAAATTATTACTTATATTGCTGAAAAGTTCAGTCCAAAGTGTGAAAGCACTGTCTTAGGATTCAGTTTGCTTCTCTCAGCAAGGTCTTCTCTGTGTTGGCTTCATTCTCAGTGTTGAGGCAGGTATGTCCCCTTCCTGACGGCCAGGGGCCCAATGGAGCAATGAAAGTATATGCTTTCCTCCCCATACAGTCCCAGCAGACATGCCCTTGGCTCTGGTTGGTTTCAAGCCCATCATTAAGCTAATCCTTGTGGCAAAGAATGTGTTGCTTGAAGGCGCCAAGACCGAGTTACAGATCTACCACTTCAGTTCACAGACTAAGAATGGGGGTGTGAAATAATTAGAAATATAAATATATTGGGCTCTGCCCTGGGATCCTAATACTTTGTTCTTGTCCTGTTTCCTGACACAGAGCTCCTAAAACCCTTGTAATTTCTTAAGTGATAACAGAATTCCTAAATCTCTTCGGATTTCTTTGGTGTTACGCGTGTAACACCACTTTTGTTCGTTTTTGTTCCCTTTTGTTCTAGGGGTGCCTGGATGGCTCAGTCAGTTAAGTATCTGAATCTTTTCTTTTTTTTTCTTTTTTTTAATGTTTATTTCTTTTTGAGAGAGAGAACACAAGTGAGGGAGGGGCAGAGAGAGAGGGAGACACAGAATCCAAAGCAGGCTCCAAGCTCTGAGCTGTCATCATAGAGCCCAAAGCAGGTGCCCGATCATCCGAATCTTGATTTCAGTTCAGGTCATGATCTCATGGCTCATGAGGAGGTGCCCCAGCATTGTGCTCTGCACTGATAGTAGGGACCCTGCCTCAGATTCTCTCTCACTCTCTCTCTCTCTGCATCTTCCCTGCTCACTCGCTCTCCCTGTCTCTCTCAAAATAAATAAATAATAATTAAAAATGAAGTCAGGACACCTGGGTGGCTCAGTTGATTAAGCATCCGACTTCAGCTTAGGTCATGATCTCATAGTTCATGGGTTTGAGCCCCATGTTGGTCTCTGTGCTGACAGCTCAGAGCCTGGAGCCTGCTTCGGATTCTGTGTCTCTCTCTCCCTCTCCCCCTCTCTCTCTCTCTAAGGACACTACCCCACTCTCTCTCTCTAAGAACAAATAAACATTTAAAACAATTTTTAAAGAAGTGTCTTTTGTTCTAATAAGATGACTCTCAGTGGTCTCTTGCATGGGTGCTGGCCACCAGAGAGACCATCCATTATTAGAAGCTTGGAACTTTCAGCTCTACCTTCCATTTCCAGAGAGAGGAGGAGGAAAGGAAGTTGAGTTTAATTAATCATATCTACATAATGAAGCCTCCATGAAAATCCCAAAAGTATTGAGTTCGGAAAACTGCCAGCTTAATAAACAAATCTATACGCCTGGAAGGAGGTGCATATGTGCCTCGGACCCTTTTGGACCTTAGCCTATGTACCTCTTCATCTGGCCATTCATCTGTATTCTTTACTATATCCTTTTAATAAGGTACTAACCTGTAACTAAATACTTCCCTGAGTTCCATGAGCCATTCTAGCAAATTACCAAGCCCATGGTTCCCAAGATTTTCAATTCATAGCCAGTTGGTCAGAAGTACGGGTAACAACCTGAGACTTGAAATTGGCATTGCAAGTTGGGGCAGCCTTTTGAGACTGAACCCTTAACTTGTGGGATCCAACACTAACTCTCACAATTGAACTGAACTACAGGATACCCCGCTGGTACTGAAAAAAAAAAAAAAAAAAGGTCATTGTGAGAACAACCCAACACCTTTGGTGATTACAAGTGAAATATTTAGTGTAAAGGAATATACAGTGAACTTTTTTTCTAGAGATGAGTGTATGGTTCTCCAGAAGAAAACTGGAATATTCCCCCCCCCCAAAAATAAATGGATACTGGATGGAAAAACCAAAAAACATCTATTAAAGTCATGGACTGCTCTCTCATTCACTTTCTACCTAACTACAACTTCCAATTTGCTCCATAAATTTTTTTTTTAAAAGGTTTGTTCACTGTTTTGTCAGTGCTTGGCCAGAGAGGGCTCATAATCTCCTTGATTCACAGTTTCATCTAAAACATAATTTGGGGGCACCACTCGCCTCTCCATGCTATTGTAAGTTTAAAAGGCACAAATGAAATTCTTAATTATGATAATGATATAACAATAATCACTGGTATATTCTATTCATGGTATAGTCTACTGTGCTAAAATTCCTGACACAAATAGATGCATTTCAAAACTTGGATTCTTAAAACTGAGAACTTAATCTTATCATACATCAGCTTTAAAGGGCACAGTAAATTCATTTTTCAGATCAAATATTAATGACACACTGGTTTAAGAGCAAATTTCCACTTTAAAAAAATAGTTAAATAGTTTTCTTTTACAAAGCATCAAATCACCTTACATTCTGTATGTTCTTTAACTGCATTTGAAGAAATAATTGCAAATATCACCTCAAGGTTTACAATGAGTCATTGTCAGATTGCTTATCTCATAAGATGATGCAATGGTTAAGACATAGGGCCCGTACCCAGGAAAAGAAAACCCCCAACAATTCCATCCAGTCAATGAGAATCCAGGGGACAAATGGCATTCCACAAGCTGTTGTCAGATCTTCAGACAAAGAAGTAGTTTCAAGAGCCCTTTCCAATTTCATGACCCATACAGAGTCACCCTTACATGTGACTTCCATGCATTACTATTATTCAAATAAGACTTTAGAACCTTTTGACCACCTCTTTTGAAATAATCATTTGAAAACAAAAGACTTGACCTACTGCATAAGACTGGTCTTCTCAGTCTATGTTTTCTTTCTGACCGACTCCAAATGATTTCATGTGACACGGCACTCTGAAGTGACTGCATCTTTCAAACACCCTAAGCTCCCTTTTGTAACATTATATACAGTTAATCTCCATTATTCATTATAGTTATGTTGTATAAAGTCATTGTGAACATTGAATTAGTGAATACTGAACCATTGCTTCTAAGCGAAACTCAGGATTGGGTCCTATGAGTCCAACCAATCAACAGATAATCTTGTTCTATGTGTGTTTCTGTTTAAAGCCCCCCCCCCATTTTTTGTTGATCTATTATGCTTATATTGTTAGACATATTGTTGATTCGTTAACATTTAACTCACAGCCAACAGCACTAGCATTCATGCCTGAAGGAAGCTTATCTAACACATGTATTTTCTCCGTAAAACACACTACGCCTCCTTGCACTTAGGTACACTGGCCAGCACTTAAGCACTATCCTTGGAGACCATTGAAACAACACAATCACCAATAAAAAGCACGAACATGTGGAATCTCCATACTGTTTTCCACAGCTGCTGTATCATTTTGCATTTCCACCAACAGTGCACAAGGGCTTTAATTTTTATACATCCTTGCCAACATTTGTTGACTTTTGTAATTTTTTTGATAATAGCTATCCTAACAGGTGTGGTTTTGATTAAGCATTTCCCTGATGATTAGTGACACTGAGCAAGAAACATGGGACTAAATAGACCATGAAAAGAACACTTGTTTACAGTACGAAAGCTGACAGAGGGTACAGGCATCACTTTGTTCAACGTCAGTTAGGAACATGAGCTCTGGGTAACTCAAATTTTTTGTGAATCTGCACATATCCATGCCTGCAAAAGCATGGTAAGTATTAATTAATTGGAGAGTTACAAATAAATTTTAGCAAGTAGGTAAGTTTGAAAATATGGTGCCTATGAATACTGAAGATTGACTGTATCTCTGATCCATGCCCTTTTTGACTCCTTCTTTAATATTTATAATGTCTTTGTTTTACTAGGTCATAATAGTATTAATAGTTCTGTATTAATAGTTCATTTCATGTCACAAATTAGACATTGGTTGAGATTTTTAGGCTTCTCTAAAGTGGCAGCTTCTGAGGACTTGAGGCCCAAATGAGATTTACACAATACTGCATTTGCAGACTGGAAGCTAAACTGGTATTATTTGTGAGGAATGTCTCCAATACTGTCTCTTTCTTTTAAATCCACACTGAAGATGGGGTGTCTGGGTGGCTCAGTCAGTTAAGCATCTGACTTCGGCTCAGGACATGATCTCATGGTTTGTGGGTTCAAGCCCCATGTCAAGCTCTGTGCTGACAGCTCAGAGCCTGGAGCCTGTTTCAGATTCTGTATCTCCCTCTCTCTCTACCCCTCTCCCACTCATGCTCTGTTTCTGTCTCATAATAAACATTAAAGAAATTTTAAATCCACACTGAAGACACAATGAACAGACACCTCAAACTAAACTTTGAGGCCAAGAACCAACTTTGACGTACTTCAACCTCCTCCATAATAAAGATAATACTTTTTCTTAACTGTATAGTTTAGGGCTACGAAGAGCCACCAAACTCCCAGCACCTTTAAGACTGGGTCTCCAGATCCATTTCAATGCCTGTTATAACTCTTTTCCACTTGCCTCTGCTAATTAGGTGTATTTTTGAAAACAGGAGAAAATATTTCACATCTTAACTTTTAGTTAGAAAAAAGTCAAATATTCTACACCTTTCCTTTTTACCGAACTATTTACTTGTAAAGGATTAAAATAGTTACTTTGTGTCCAGTCTAGATTGTACATTGAAATATTAGCCTTAAGATATGTGAAGAAAGAATCCTTTAGTTGAAATGGTGCTAAGAGACCTTCTTGAATTTTCTTCATAGCGCCTGTTTCTTAATAGCTTCCTCTGATCCCTTCTCCCTCCTGCTGACACATGATACATTTTTGCCTGGTGTCGTCTCACTTGCCACTCAGTGCAACTAACTTTCTACCCAAGAGAAGCTGCAGCAGGTCAAAGTTCAAATCTATGTTTCTTTATCTCTGTTCCTTGTGTCTGAACCTTGGCCTAATAATCCACAGCATTCATTCTAACCACAGGGAAGATCAAGATGTGGATAAGGGTTGAGTTAGTGCTATAAAAGATAAAAGAATCACAAACAACATCAATAGTGACTTTCATTTCAAAGTTAGCAGTCCATAGGTGGTTCTCGTCTAAGCTGCAGTTGACCAGTTATTAAACTTAGATGGTGTGTGTGTGTGTGTGTGTGTGTGTGTGTGTGTGTGTGTGTGTTTACGTATTTCACTGTTTGGGGAAACTAATTGTTCTCTTTGTTTGCTGTTGAAAGTTCGATCTTGAGAATGGAAACTATTATTTTAGATGTCAATAGTGTAGGTAAGGAAGTCAGATAAATTTGAAGTAAGAATGTATGCTGGTCTATATTATCTATCACATAAAGGACCTCCAAGTTGAAGGGAGAGCATCATAAGGACAGAAAATCCAAAGAGGTGGTGCCACTCATTTTCAATCCTCATTGACATTTGTCCCTCTACCACTGCAGGCAGATACGGGGACTGACTCACACTGACTCATAAGAGCTCAAAGGTGTGCGTCTCTTCCCAAACTCGCCATAAGTACATTTGCTGTGGTAGCTTGAAATTGGCCACGGCAGAGAATTTACAGCTCAAAAATCAGAAATTATATGAATCAGGCTTTTTTCATGAAAAGTCACTTATTAAAAATTTATCAGCCCCCCACCGATACAACTTATTCTAGCATCCGTAAAGGGAGAAAATGTCTATTTCCCAGATCCACTGGCTTCAGAAAGGAGTAAGACCACAGCTCAGTAGTGGTCACCTACACAGTGTCAAAGTCACAGTTGCTCCATGGGCTACTGAGTAGTTTGTGATAAAAGGTTACTAGACAGACACTGGTCCAGAGTGTGATAAATGGACACCCAGGTTCCTTTGTCTTATCTTCCTTTATCTACTGACCATTATAGGGAGACTCTATCACATAGTCCAAGATGGCCACCTCCACAGTCCAAGCAGAGCAGGATGAAGGAAGGAACAAAGAAGAGAAGGAGAATGGCAAGGACTTTCTATCTCCTGAAAAGGGTTCAAAATGATTATAGCCTATTGCCCAGAACTTGGCCATACCAAACCGCAGAAGAAGTAGAAAACCAATTGTACCAACTATTTATATGTATCAATATTATATGATTTCTTCCCTTCATATATTAATGTAGAAACCTATATTGACAGATTCTCTAGTCTTAAAGTCACATCACTCTGGGATTTCTAGAATCATTCTGTTTGATCACTTGTATCTTCCAACATGTTGCTGAATTATGCTTACTAATATTTAGGACTTTTGAGGGTTATAATGGGCTACTGTATGTATAACAGGAAAGTGCTGAGTTGATAAAAATATTATAAACTGTTGAATGTTATTAAATTAATAATTCAGCATGTCATAATTTTTTGAGATAATAGCCCTTTGAATGTGTTGGTAAGTTTTTAAATTTTATTTGGAACGTTTTATATGTTTGTGTAAGCACACTATTTATGAGTATGTTTCAAAGTCCCAATTTAAATTTTACCAAAAAAAGATGTTGGTTTATTCCTGGTTTTTTCTTCTTGACAAGTTTTTGCAATCCATATTTTTCTAGAATATTGTACATTTCATCTGTGTTAAAATTTGCGAGAAAAAAAGGTATGCATAGTGTTTTATGCTTTCTGAAGTTTTCAGAGTGTCTGCACTTATGAATCTNACCGACTAAGCCACCCAGGCGCCCCTCCTTTCTCAGTTCTAAAACTACTTACCCTGGCAGTTTCATTTTCTCGGTAACATCTGATGGCATTTCCTGTTTTAACTAGTGTCAATTATGTTATTGCTTTTAACCATACTGTGTTAAATCTCATTTTCCTACTGAATTCTGGTCCCTTCATAACGTCCTGACAAGACTGCATACCACTTAAGCTAGTAAATTTTGATATTTAATGAGCACTTACCTATTTGTATTTGTTGAATTTATTTTTCAACTTATTAAATTAATTTTTTAATTTATACTTTAATCTCAAAACTAGTAATTACTATATTTATTGTTGTTGTTGAGGTAATTCATATTGCTGTCTGTCATAGCCAATGGTTAGTAAGAATGACTCCTATACTTACCAGTTCTCTTCACACATGATTGCTTCTTAAAACCCACTTCTTATTTCTGGGATCAAGGTCCTCCTGTTGAAGCGCAACCCATAGTAGCACTTCTGGAAATTATCTGAATTTTTAAAAAAATTCTCAGACTCACTTCATTATTCCTTTTTACTTCAGTCTTAAGTGTTATGTTAGCTGAGTTTTGACATTTGGGTTCCAGCTTCCAAAGATACTGTTCCCTCTAAAAATACTCTAAAGATAAAAGTCTGTTATCACTATAATTGTCATTCTTTTTAAGTAATTGTTTTCTCTCTGGTTGCTTTAAGTGCTTTTTCCTGTGTTTAATGTTCTGTAGTTTCACTGCAGTGCATCTGTAGGGGATCTGTTTTATTTATCTTACTTCTTAAAAAGCAGTGAGTGTCTTCGATTCAGATTCTTGTCTTTTGTTTATTTAAGAAAATCTCCACCCATTTCTCTTTGAGTACTGTCTCTTCCCTATTCTCTGTTTTCTCTTTGTAGACTTCTAATTGATTACATTTGGTGATCTATACATTACATTCATATTTGTTAGTCTGTCATACTTACCATTTCTTTATCTTTCTGGAGTCTATTCTGAGTCCCTCAGCTACATCTTCTAGTTTACTAAACCTCTTTACAGCCTTGTCTAATATTCTCTATAGCCGTCAGCTTGTTAATTTAATGAACATATTTTTTATGTCTATAAGTTCTGGTTGCTATTTATAACAATCGTGTCTATTCTTTCTTCATAGTCTTCATTATAGTTTCAATTTTTTACTGCTGGAAGAATTTCAGACTGATGTTGTATACTCTTCGATTTTTGTTTCTAATTTGGAGACTGTCATTTCTCTCACTACTCCATCCATTGACTTTACCTTCCAGTGGTTCCCTTCCTTGTGAGGGTTATAATTTTATAATTGTGCAGTTGCCTTTAATGCGAAATACCTATTTTGAGAGTCCAGTGTGCCCTGGTTCATGGATATGTTCACGTGTAGACTGCTTTCCCCTCTTTTTTCTGGAGAATCTGTTATTTCCCTTCCTCTTGGTTAATGTTTATAGCTCACTTTGGGTTTTCCACAGCAAGCACGTTGTGTAAAATCAAACCTCACTTCGGTATCTTGGTATTTGCTCTCAGGGAAATTCTGTAATTTTTCCACTGACAGTTTGACATATCACTGCTTCTCCATGCTATAGTTTTTCTACTTCATTGACTTGGAATCTCATCTAGTGTCTCAGCAACAAAACGCAGGTTGCAACTTTCCACTTAGCTCAGGACCAAGACCATTAACCCTGTTCCCATGTTCTGGTTACAATTACAGCCTCCTCCAAAGGCTTATATTCTTGTCTTGTGCCCTATGGATTGCTTTAATCCACTATAATTCACAACTATTCTTTTCATCTTTGTCTTTTAAGTTTGGAAATGTCTCCTACCTTTCTGTGTTTTTTTTCTCGTGGTAATATTTAAAAATTCGTTTTGGGGGCACCTGGGTGACTCAATCGGTTGAGCATCCAACTTTTGATTTTGAGTCAGGTCATGATCCCAGGGTCATGACATCAAGCCCCATGTTGGGCTCTGCATTGAGTATGGAGCCTGCTTAAGATTCTCTCTCTCTCCCTCTGCCTATCTGTCCTGTTCACTCTCTTACTCCAAAATACAATTTTAAAACATGGTTTTATTATATTGTATTGTATCCAGAACTTCTCTGCATTTGTACTAGTACACTAGGAATGCATCAGCTTAGGCCATCTTCTTTTCTTAACATAGAGTTCCTCTTTCATGAAAGAATTTTCAGACTCCCCATTCTCTAAAATATACAGGTAAATCAGTGGAGGGAAATTCAACTAACAGACGCCATGTTATGTGCGGTATCACCCCACCCACAAGAACTGCTCTAATTTGTAACTGGGTCAAGCTTCTCCGCCTGGCTTCCTCTTCTTTTCTGGGAATAGTTCTCCTTGAGGAAGCACCTCAGTCCCTCAGACAAGTAAGAGCTTAACACACATTCCCTATTAGTTCTCAGACATGGCAAACGTAGTCTGTAGACTAAGCATAAACTTAATCTGGGAGCTCCTATGCAGAGAGATCATCTCATAAATGAAATACGTGTGAGCAAAGTTAAAAGGTCCTCAATCAAACAGTGTACATCAAAGTACAGAGAAAGAGATAAGACAGTATGAATCATGAAGAAACAAAGAAAAAAGAACTGTTAAAATCAGTACCTTAGTCACTCTGGTTAAATGATACCACAAAACTTTTCTTAATGAAAAGGGACTAGACACATTAAAATCCAATGCAGGTCTTTTACTTTTCAATCTGGTCTTTTTTCGGGTTTCTCTGTGAGTGACTTTCTCTTCTTTTTGGTTGTGCAACTAGAAACCAACACTGTATTGGATTTATTAATCCTTGGTTATTGATCATGATCAACCTATGCCTGGCCTTACTTTAGTGAATTTAAAAAATATAATGGCCAATTTTAATTTACTGCTCAAAACAAGGAATTGTAAATTAAGAATAATTTAAATCTACCTATGTGCTCCTCCTTCCTTATCCCATACCCAGTTCCTCCCCCTTCGAACCTCTTCCTGGTGGTAACACCTAATCTGAATTTATGCTAATCATTCCCTTCTACATATACCAAAACAATATGCTGCTTACTGTTTCCAGCTTTCCAACTGTGTATCCTATTGCATAATTTTTCCTCCAAAAGTATGCAATGAATATTATCTATTATAACATATATTTATAGCTGAAGTATCCCATAGTGGAAACATACCACAATTTATCACTTTTAGATAAATATTCAGGTTTTTAAAAATTTTTTTCTCTTAAGAACAGGACCATTACTTTTCATTTCTCCTGGTGTTGCTGGATAAAACTGTCTCTTTAATATATAGCTGGGATTGGAATTGCTACATTTTAGGGAAAGCAATTAAAATAGAATGGTCAATGCTTTTAAGCAGATTTATTCCCAGCATATAAACTGCCAGCAATATGTAAAGGATCCAGCTAATCCATATCTCAAACATTGGTAATTGTCAGACTTCTCAATTGTTGCCAGTTTGATTTTCTCCTTCTGTGAAACATCTATTCAAACATTTTACTCATTTTTATGTTGTGTTGTGTTTTTCTTATTAATTTGTAGAAGTTTATTTAAATAATCTTGTTACTAGTATTTTGTCAGGTATATTTCTTAGGTTATAGCCTCTGTTTTCAGGTTTTTCAAGGTGTTTTTGGTAAACAGAAATTCTTAATTTTAATATAACAAACATACCCATAATTTCTCTACTGGATGGCTTTTTTTGCATGTTTTAAGAAATCCACTGTAATCCTAAAATTAGCAGAACGTTTCCTTATATTTCTTCCTAAAAGCTTTTAAACGTGGCTTATGATAGTATGTCCTTAATCCATTAAGGATTAAATATTTAGTGTGGTACAAGGTAAAAATTCAATTGTATTTTGTTCTCATATGGTTAACCAGCTTTTCCAATTTCATTTAGGGAAGAGTGTCTCCTTCACCAAGGATCCATTTTGTTACCAAATAATCAAGTTGCAAATATGCATGGTCTATTTCTTTTTTTTTTTTATTTTACAAATAGTTTATTGTCAAATTGGTTTCCATATAACACCCAGTGCTCATCCCCACAAGTGCCCTCCTCCAATGCATGGTCTATTTCTAGTCATTCTATCTTTTTACATTATTCAATTTGCCCATTTCTGCATGAACACCATACTGTCTTAATTACTTTAGTTCTATAGGAGTCTTAATATATGTTAAAGCAAGTACTTCTTCATTCCTTTTTGTGGTGTTTTGACTTTTCTTAAACCTTTGTTCTCCCATATAAACAAGAAAATGAGCTTGTCAACCTTCATGAATAACTCTGCTGGGATATTTGCTGGCCCTGCATGGATTCTATAAACAAATTAGAAAAAAAGCGAATTATTAATGATATTAAACCTCCTCATCCATGAATTTGATATAACTCATTTGCTGAGCCTACTTTAATGCCTTTAATAAAATTTTATAATTATATATCTTGCTCATCATTTGTTAGATTCATTTACATATATTTTATAACTTTTTTCACTATTATAAATGATGCTTAAAAACTTTTTTTATGGCAAATTAGGATACAGTTGATTTGTTTGTATTAATCTTATATCCAGTCATCTTGCTAACTTTTCTTTTAGATCTAAAACCTTGTAATATTTCATTAGATTATTTTAAACATTTTTAGATAGACAATTATATCAAGCAAACCCAGCAATAGTTGCATTTTCTACTTTTAAACCTTTATGCTTTGAGTTTCTTTTAACTGACTTTCTGCATAGCCCAAACTTCCAGTGAATTCTTAAATACAAATAATGACAAGAGTATATCTGGATCTTTGTTGATTTTTAAAGAAATGCTTCTCATGTTTTTTCCTTTAGGAGGATGATTGTTGGGGGCACCTGGATGGCTCAGTGGGTTAAGTGCCCAACTCTTGACCTTGGCTCAGGTAATGATATCACTGTTCATGAGCTGGAGTCCCTTGTTGGACTCTACTCTGATGCTTGGGATTCTGTCTCTCCTTCTCTCTGCCCCTCCCCTATTTGTTCTCTCTCTCTCTCTCTCAAAATAAATAAAATTTTAAAAATGATGACTGTTGTATCCATATAACAAGTGCTGTATATATATATTAGCATTATTTACAGCCTTTTTATTGTTAGCTACTTTTGCTGCTTTAACATGATTTAAAAAACTATCACATTCTTATTAATAATTTCTGTATTTTTCACTAGTATTTATAGCATATTTATAGTATAGTACAGTATAGTAAATACCATATTTGATAGTATTTACACTTAACATTTATATGATAGCATTCATAATTACTTTTGCCTACCTATCATCTCTCCTTCCTTCTCTATTTAAAACAAAAATAGAATAGGGCGCCAGGTGACCCAGTCAGTTAAACATCTGACTTCAGCTTAGGTCATGATCTCATGGTTCATGGGTTTGAGCCCCGCATTGGGCTCTGTGCTGAGAGTTCAGAGCCTGGGGCCTGCTTCAGATTCTGTGTCTCCTTGTCTCTGCCCCTTTCCCACTCACATTCTGTCTCTCAAAAATGAATAAATGTTAAAAAAAATTTTAAAAAACAGAATAGACTTTAAATGATTTATGCAGGGATGAAGTTTCACCTACCTCAACTGTCAACCTGAACAACCAGTACTTTCCAGCTATAGTAAATGCCAGCTGAATAAGAAGCCATCTTGGCTAAAACAGCAGAGAAAAGGAACATTTATCTCCTTCTAAGATCACAGGCTCTGAGGACAATGTAAACCAGGAGTACAAGGAGTCATCTTGGCTAAGACATGCAGAGAGCCTGACTGATAATTAATAAGCTACCCAAGAGGAAAGCGAAGCTGGGAAATAGGGAGTGACAGTTCCCTGGTCCAATAATGCCTGAAAAAGAACCTTCACCTTCAGTTACATGTGCCCCAAACTCCTACCCACATCTACCACCTTTATCTCCACCATGTTGATTTACATTTCTTTTACTTACAGTCAAAAGAATACTAAACATCACTTTTGGGGTTTTTTTCAAGTTTGTTTATTTTGTGAGAGAGAGAGAGAGAGAGAGAGAGAAAGAGAGGGGTGCAGAGAGAGAGGGAGAGAAAATCCCAAGCAGGCTCTGCACTCTAAGCACAAAGTCCATCACATGCTCAAACCCACCAACTGCAAGATCATGGTCTGAGCCAAAATAGGACACTCAACTACCTGAGCCACCCAGGCACCTGTGTTGTGTTTTTTTTAATTTCTGTTTTTCCCAAGTTTTAATTTAAATTCCTGTTAACTTACAGTGTCATATTACTTTCAGATGTAGAATTTACTGATTTGTCACTTACACACAACACCAAGTGCCCTTTTTAATACCTATCACCTATTTAACCAATTCTCCCTCACACCTCCCCTCCAGCAGCCTTCAGTTTGTTCTCTATAGTTAAGAGTCTCTTTCCTGGTTTGCTTCTTCCCCCACCAACATTCACCTATTTTGTTTCTTAAATTTCACATATATATATAGTCTTTATCCATTCATCAGCTGATGGACACTTGAGCTGTTTCCATAATTTGGCTATTGTAGATAATTCTGCTATAAACCTCAGGGTACATGTATCTCTCCAAATTAATATTTTTATATCCTGTGGATATTCAGTAGTACAATTGCTGGATCCTAGGATAGTACTATTTTTAACTTTTTGAGGAAGCTCCACACTCTTTTCCACTAATGAGTGGCTGCACCAGTTTGCATTTCCACCAACAATGTAAGAGAATTCTGCTTTCTCCACATCCTTGCCAATACCTGTTGTTTCCTGTGTTGTTCATTTTAGCTATTCTGACTAGTTTGAGGTGAAATCTCATTGTAGTTTTGGCTTGTGTTTCCCTGAGGATGAGTGATGTTGAGCATCTTTTCGTGTGTCTGTTAGCCATCTGGATGTCTTCTTTGAAAAAATGTCTATTCATGTCTTCTGCTCAGTTTTTAACTGGATCATTTGTTTTTTGCATGTTCAGTTTTATGAGTTCTTTATATATTTTGGATACTAGCCCTTTATCAGCTATATCATTTGCAAATATCTCCTCCCATTCTGAAAGTTACCTTGTAGTTTTGTTCATTGCTTCATTGACTGTGAAGAAACTTTTTATCTTGATAACATCCCAATAGTTCATTTTTGCTTTTGCTTCTCTTGCCTCAAGAGTCAAGAAGTTGCTATGGCCAATGTCAAATTGGTTATTGCCTGTGTTCTCCTCTAGGATTTTGATGGTTTCCTGTCTCACATTTAGGTCTCTAAACCATTTTGAATTTATTTTTGTACATCATGTAAGAAAATGGTGCAGTTTCATTCTTTTGCAGGTTGCTGTCCAGTTTTCCCAACACCATTTGTTGAAGAGACTGTCTTTTTTCCATTGGATATTCTTTCCTGCTTTGTCAAAGATTAGTTGATCATATAGTGTGGGTTCAGTTCTAGGTTTTCTATTCCGGTCCACTGATCTTCATGTTGCTTTTGTACCAGTACCATACTGTCTTGATCACTACAGCTTTGTAATACAACTTTAAGTCTGGAATTGTGATGTTTACAGCTTTGCTTTTCTTTTTCAAGATTGCTCGGCTATTCAGGGTCTTTAGTGGTTCCATACACATTTTAGAATTGTTTGTTCTAGCTCTGAGAAAAATGCTGGTGGTATTTTGATAAATACTGCATTAACTCTGTAGATTGCTTTGGGTAGTATAAACATTTTAATAATATCTTCCTCCAATCCACGAGCATGGAATATTTTTTCCATTTATTTGTGTCCTTGTCAATTTCTTTCATCAGTATTTTATAGTTTTCAGAATGCATATCTTTTACCTCTTTGGTTAGGTTTATTCCCAGGTATCTTATGGGCTTTGGTGCATTTGTAAATGGGATTGATTCCTGGATTTATCTTTCTGGTGTTTCATTATTAGTGTACAGGAATGTTACAGATTATCTGTGCATTAATTTTGGGTCTTGCAACTTTACTGAAGTTGTGTATCCATTCTAGCAATTTTTTGGTGGAGTCTTTAAGGTTTCATATAGAGAGAATCCTGTCATCTGCATGATGTGTGGATGCCTTTTATTTCTTTTTGTTGTCTGCTTGCTGAGGCTAGGACTTTCTATTATTTAATAGTGGTGAAAGTGGACATCCCTGTCCTGTTCCTGACTATAAAGTGAAAGCTCTCAGCTAATCATTGCTTTGTTATTATTTAGTCTCTATATACCTTAGTGCTCCATAAACCACGAAAACAGAAGCCGTATCTATTCTGCTCACCACCGTATTCATGGCACCCATCATAATGGTTGGTACATAGTAAATAGTTCATTTTTAATGCATCAATGAATAGACTAAGTATGTTAAAATTGTATTTATTTTTCTATATAGAATGTAAGCTGACATTCTGTCATATCAATCAAAGTTTCCTTTGAAAACTTAATCTTTTATGCACAACCCAAGAATAATAAAGAATAGATGTTTTATGAATCTTTTTCTATCATTTTATGGTTGTCACTCTTGGTTGTCATTTTTTCTCCTGCTTTTACTGAAGGCTGTAAACTCTTATTACTGGTCTCGTCTTCCTCTCCTTCAAACATTCAGTCAAAAAGCAAGTACCCTATGCCCATATGACATGTTAGATACTTCAGGAGGCTCAGATTGAATAACATTCACTCCCTTCAAAAATCATTTCTATTTTATTCCAAATGTCTTATGTGAACCTCATAGAAACAAAATACAAGGAGGGGAAGAGAATTGTGGTTACCAGATGGCTTTCTACTAATCCAAATAATAAAGGACTATAGGTATGTGATCTTGCCTGAGACAAGTGCAGAGGGTAAGAAGAAAAACAATGGCAAGGGGGGAAAAGTAATACGATGAAGAGGTAAAAAAATAAAGAGAAATGAAGACACCCAGAAACATGTGATTAGAATGGTAACAGATGCTGAATTACCAGCAGCATCTTTAAAAATCACATTTTACAAAAAGCCAATCATTTCTAAAATCTTAATCCATGATCAACATTTTTCATACAAATTATCTATATTTGGCTAGAATTACAGGAGTCTGCATTTATGCCATAGACTCAAGAAAGCAATGGTCTTACACTGAACTTAAGCTGTTGTCACAATTATTAATTTAGCCATTTAGATACCAGTGAGGCAAAATATCAAGTCTCAGCATTCTCACCTGGAAATGTAAAACAGAGAATTTGCAACAATTCTAACTAACATGGATACTGGGGAATCAATCAAATGATGCATTCAAAAGTACAACACAATGGACTTGATAAAATTAAGCAGTGAAAACGGAGGGGTCACTACATCAAGAGAAATATTTTCTATTAAAACAAAAGAAGTGTCACAAATTCTGTGTGCCAAGATAGACTTCTCTAGGTTATCGTTAACCCCGGAAACAGTTCTTTTCTTTTTTCAAACCCTATAAACTCCTCCCACTGGCAAAGCATGGATCAGATACTTTATAGAGCAGCGATGCAGACAGAAATCAATAGTGGATACAAAGCCCGGTCCTAGGATAACAGACTGCAGGAACTTCTTGGGGACTTGGATGAAGGAGAAAGAATCCTCTCATGAACCATCTTTGTTCAGATACTCACGAGTCATCAGAATTAAGCAGATGCACTTGCTGACTCTTAGGAACCCGCAGAGACCCCTTGCTGAGATCAGCACTGATCCTTGGTGAGGCCGCCTATCCTGCTGCCCAGACATGTTAAACAAAAGCTGAGCTCTCCTGTGCACGCATTAGGAGTTGACAAAAATAAAGGACAACATGGTATAAAAAAGATCAGAAGAGGATGGCATGGACTTAGGACTGCAGAAGTGGAGCCAGAGTAGAGGCAATAGTGTGTCACCGACTGTTTATATCCACACTACCTAAAACTATCTTTAAGGTCACTGCAATCCCTATCAAAACTCCAATGACATTTTTCAGAGAAATAGAAAAAAAATCTTAAAATTAGATTCAAAACAGTATGGTATTAGTATGAAAATAGACACACAGATTAGCAAAACAGAATCTAGAGCCCAGAAATAAACCCATGTATAAGGTCAATGAGTATTTGACAAGGGAGCCAAGCATACTTAATGTGGAAAAGATAATCTCTTCAGTAAACGGTGCTTTCAAAGGATATCTACATGTAAAAGAATGGAAAAGCAATCTTGAGAAAGAAAAAGCTGGAGACATCATGCTTTTTGATTTCTAACGATACTATATAAAGTTATAGTAATCAAAATAACAACAATAAAACTTGAAATGGATTAAATATTTAAACATAAGACCTCAAACTATAAACTTCTAAAAGAACAGAGAAAAAAAAACACTTTGACGTTGGTCTTGGCAATAATGTTTTAGATAGGACACCAAAACAAAGGCAACGAAGGCAAAAATAAATAAGTGACACTACTTTAAACTAAAAAGCTTCTGCACAGCAAAATATAAAATTAGCAAAATGAAACTGCAACCTATGGAATGGGAGAGAATATGTGCAAACAAATCTCAAAAGAAGGGGTTAATGTCCAAAATATATGAAGAACTCCTACAACTCTATAACAATCCAATGTAAAATCCAATTTAAAAATGAACAGAGGAATTAAAGAAATATTTTCCCAAAATAAAACCTCTACAAATGGACAACAGGTACATAGACAGATGACTGATATCACTAATCATCAGAAAAATGCAAATCAAAACCACAACTCAATACCACCTCTCACCTGTGAAAATGGCTACCCTCAAGAAGACAAGAGATAACAAATGTCTGCAAGGATGCAGAGAAAAGGAAATCCTTGCACACTGTTGGCAGAAATGCAAAGTGACACATACACTACAGAAAACAGTACAAGCTTCCTCAAAAAATTCAAAATAAAAATGCTTATAGGATCCAACAATCCCACTTCTGAGTACATATCCAAAGGAAAGGAAAACAGGATATTGAAGAGACATCTATATTCCCATCATTTTGTAGCACTAGCTACTATAGTATAGCTGAGATCTAGGAATAACCTAAGTGTCTGTCAATGGATGAATGGATAAAGAAGCTCACACACACACACACACACACACACACACACACACACACACTGGACTATTACCCAAACATAAGAAAGAAGGAAATACTGCCACTTGCAGCAACAGCTGAGCCTTGAGGCCATTCTGCTAAGTGAAATAAGTCAGACAGAGGAAGACAAATGCTTGATGATATTATTTATATGCAGAATCTAAAAGAGCCAAATTCAACACAGAGTAAAATGGTGGTTACCAGGGCTTGGGGAGACAGAAATAGGGAGATGTTGGTCAAAGAGTACAAACTTCCAGTGAAGATGAAGACATTTGGACATAATGCACAACACTGTGATTGTAGTTAGCAATACTGTATTACGTACTTGAAAACTGCAAAGAGTGTGGATCTAAAATGTTCTTACCATGGAAAAGAAATGGTAATTATGTAACTAGATAGAGGTAGTAGCTAACGCTGTGGCAGTAATCACGTTGCAGTACATAAATATATCAAATCAACATGTACACCTTAAACTTATATAATGTTATATGTCAATTATATCTCAATAAAGCTGGAGAAAAAAAAGACATTTATTATATCTATTTGATTATATGTAAATATACATGTGTATAAATGTACATGTGCATAATATTTATATACATAGACACATTCATGTACATTCATGTTTTAGCTAATTGATAATAAATAAGCTAGCAGGTAAGTAAAAATAAACAGGGCTTATCTCAAGTGGACTCAGTCATTCAAACTAATTATAAGTATGTCTTTAAAATTCTTAAATTAGGGGCACATGGATGGCTCAGTTGGTTGAGCATTCAACTCTTGATTTTGGGTCAGGTCATAATCCCAGGATCATGGGATCTAGCCCCACGATGGGCTCCATGCTGAGCGTGCAGCCTGCTCAGGATTCTCTCTCTCTCCCTCTGCCCTTCTCCCCAACTAGTGCTCTCTTTCCCTCTCTCTCTAAAATAAAAATAAAATACATAAGGAGCACCTATATTTTTTCTCAACCACATTTTATGTGCAACGTTGAAATTATAAATGGTATTTCTTTCCATTGTCAGATCAGGATGATGAGAACATTCAGGAAGGTCTAGACAGCTTGGAAGGAGAAGACAGGGGAAGAAAGCCACTTAGAGGTATCAGGGAAGCAGCCTTCTCACAGCCAGTTCAGAAGTATTTGATTATTTCAACAACTGCTATGGCTAGATCAGTTTGTACCCTATAGGCATCTCCAGTGAACATGTGCAGCTAGGATCATGTCACCCATGGTGGACAAACCAAATAAGCAACGCCCCTTACAGCATGGTAATGAGATCCGAACAAAGTCTGCTGCTGCTTGGATGAATTACAGGAGAGCCCATTATATGACCAATCAGGAAAACAATGAAATATTCAGTATACATACATAAACACTCAAAGTAAATATGCACATGTTGTATGAGTATTCTGGGGAAGGAAAAAAAAAGATACTATTAACCCACCAATATTGCGGCATGTGTTTAAAGCTTTTTCCAGCCATGATGACAGCCACATGCTTGTTTCCAGACTCCTGCAATTTTCCCCAGGACAATCGGCTGTATCCCTTCACACAAAGTGGCCAAGAGAAGTTCAACATGTCTTGTATTCCAACAGAAGCAGGCCCTGAGCAAAGATTCAAGTGCCCAGTGGTTTGACAGGGACAGGAAGTTATTGTCAGGAGGTATGGATGTGACAGCAGAAGGAAAGCAGACAGAAAAGGTTGTGTCACTAAGCCAGCTACTGATGTGGTTGAGAGATGATTTAGAACACACCTGCAGAGTTATCCTCCAGAGGCCAAGAGTCAGACACCATCAGCCAGTGTTTGAGAGCTGTCGAGGGGGGAGATGGAACTGGTAAATTTCTTGGCATTTTCCAGACTGCAGACTAAGCTGCCATTTGATGCTTCTGAGAAAGCCCTTAGACAAGTTACAAGACATTCAGTTGAAACATGACCTTCAAACAGTGAAGTGGGGTCTTAATCAGCTCAGGTTGCCACAACAAAATACCATGACTGGGTGACTTGAACAATGTATTCTGTGTACTTCCTCACAGTTCCGGAAGCTAGCAGTCCAAGGTCAAGATGCCAGCATAGTCAGTTTCTAATGAAAGCTCTCTTCCTGACTTGTAAATGGCCACCTTGTACAGAAAAAGAGGGTGGAGTAGGAGTGCAAGCTCTCTGGTCTATCTTTTCATAAGGGCACTAATCTCATCACAGTGGCTCCATCCTCAAAACATTACCTAAAATTACCTCCGAGGGGCATCTGGGTGGCTCAGTCGGTTAAAGCAGCCGACTTCAGCTCAGCTCATTATCTCACAGTTCGTGGGTTCGAGCCCCGCATCGGGCTCAGTGCCGACAGCTCAGAGCCTGAGGCCTGTTTCAGATTCTGTGTCTCCCTCTCTCTCTGACCCTCCGCTGCTCACACTGTCTCTCTCTCTCAGAAATAAAGAAAAACATTAAAAAAAAATTTTAAGTTACCTCCCAAAGGTCTTATGTCCAAATATTATTGGGGGTTATAGCCTCAACATGTGAAATGTGGGGAGCACAGTTCAATCTGTAGCATTGGTAAGGCCCTCAAAACATGGGCAGAGTACAGGCTACAAGCACATTTCCAAAACTAACTTGGTCACATGGAAACGGGCTACGATCTTGATCCATCAGCCTTCTGGTCTAACCATACAGTCATGAGACACCCACCTTTGTATCAAGGGCAGACTTTAAATTAATCCCTCTCTGATGTGATTATAATCATACTTTCTCAGGAATATTTTACTAATATTTTACTCACAACTTTTCAAACATCAGATGAGCTGAACTATAATGTCCCCATTTCCCTATGAAAATGTAAACTTCACAAGTTATAGGTGGAATTTTTAAAAAATTAATTAGCAATGAACATTAAATCTTATCCTAAAGAGTATTCCTTTTTATGATAAAACAAAACTAAGTAAAAATATCAATGAGGATGGTTTAAATTGAAAAATCATTCACTGTGTAACAGAGGCACCAAATGGATTTGTAGATGGAAACTAAATGGACTGGAAATGAAGGAGTAACATACGAGGGATGCCATTCTTGATGTAATGTTTCTTGTATCTGATGGAATCTGAGCTGACCATCTCCCCAGCATCTCACGAGACGGAAATGCCAACACCGAAGAAAAATGCTACAACTAAAATTCTTACTGTTCATGGTATTCATTTATCTTAACCACACAAAGCTTTAGAGCATAGTGATCTTTCCATGTACAAGTATATTATCTTCCTGCAATTAAATGACAAACCATGCTCCACGAGAATTAAGGCCACATCTCAACAGATTGTATCTTTAATTTCTTAAAACTGTATAACAATTCAACATTAAAACGATTGAGAATACACAGTGATAACCTTTAGTGCTACCAATCTAACATGGTGCACTTTTTTTTTTCTGTCTTCCTTTGAATATTCTCATCTATATTCACACAGTTTTATAGTTATCATAACACCTGACATATAATTTTATGTTGCCAGGTTACTATAGTGCCTTTAAATATTCCATCAAGTTGATTTAACAATTTATATAATCATTTCCCTTTGTCTCTAATTTAGCCTTTTCAAAACTTTTATATTACAAATGATTTTGCAACCAAACACTTCATGCACATAGATTTTATTTTATTTCAAATTATGTCCATAGGATATACTTCTGGAACGGGATGGATACATTTTTTAAACCAGCACTGGGTCCTGGAACTGCTTTGCACACAGTAAGCACACAATAAATGTAAAACACAAAATGGGAAATACTCAAGGAAGAATATCGAGAATACTTATGAATCTATAGGGATAGTTATCTTGAAAACTAACCATTGAAAGAGGGTAGTGGAACCGTAAGGATCTTACAAAGCCTACTAATTGAACCCATCGGATGAAAATAAATATTTTGCATTGCCAAGAGGAAGAATATAGAATGATTTAATAAAATAAAGAAAAGATAATACAGTCTGAAAATCTAATGACTGAATGCTTACAATAGTTTTTGCAAGGTAATACAGTGTTGTCCGGGAAATGATGCTCAGCAGGTGGCTGTCCTCTGACCTAACTCCTGGCATTCCACAAGGTCATCCTTCACCTGCACTTGGCCACACCATGCATACACCGCCCTTTTGGATGACTCCCAGAGTTTCAGGATTAGGGGCTGAAAATCTGCATTCAAATACATTTAACATTCATCCCTTCAGGGTAAATTCTCTCTATTCACCTCTCCATTTCAAGGAGAATTAACCAATGAGATAAACTAATTTAACAGGATTTTAGTAATGACTCCTACCTCTGCTATTTCAACTCTTCCAATTGAAATTACAGATCAGACAGGGAGGAAGGCAATACTTGGACTGCTCAGTAGGAAAAATATGTTTTGATAGGGAAACAAGACCTTTCTGAATATGACCTAGAGATTATTGCATGGCCCACCTAATGTTGTGTAAAAGAAACATTTATGTTTATTCAGAGTCTATTTAGTTTCTCATAAACAATTCCAAACTAATAGCATGAAAGAAATAAAAGCCCATTCACCCAATTGCATAGTTTTTATACTTAGAGGAAGATTAAGAGGCAAGCCATGAGAGACTCTTGAATACTGACAAAAACTGAGGACTGATGGATGTGGGGGGGGAGGGGGAGGTGGGCATGGAGAAGAGCACTTGTGGGGATGAGCACTGGGTGTTATGTGGAAACTAATTTGACAATAAACTACTTGTACAAAAAAAAAAGAAATAAAATCCATTTCTAATGAAAAAAAAAAAAAGAAGGCAGAATAAGAAGCTACCTAGACTAGGGAGACTTCAAACAGGGCTTGTTCCATTCCAAGAAAATGGAACAAGTGACCGTACAGAATAGTGAGTGGCATAAATTTGTATAGTCCTTTTGAAAAACAATTTGACACTAGCTATCAAAAGATATTTAGGGGCGCCTGGGTGGCTCAGTCGGTTAAGCGTCCGACTTCAGCTCAGGTCATGATCTCACGGTTCGTGGGTTCAAGCTCCACATCAGGCTCTGTGCTGACAGCCAGCTCAGAGTCTGGAGCCTGCTTCAGATTCTGTGTCTCCCTCTCTCTCTGACCCTCCCCTGCTCATGCTGTCTCTCTCTCTCTCTCTCAAAAATAAATAAAATAAAAGATATTTAAAAAAATTTTCTTATCCTTTCATCCACTAAATTTACCTCTTAGATAAATCCTAATAATCTTATATGTGAAAAGTCTCATGACCAAAACATTCTTCTTAGAAATATTCATAATTAGAAAAATAATTATAGGGGCACCTGGGATGGCTCAGTCCATTAAGAAACTGGCTCTTGATTTCGGTTCAAGTCATGATCTCAGGATTCCTGAGATTAAACCTTTCCCCTGTTCATGCTCATGCCATCTCTTTCTCTCTCCAAATAAACACATAACTGTTAAAAAATAAAGAACAAGAAAAAATTATAAACAGCTTACATGCCTGTAGGAACTTGGGTATGAATCTTGGCTCTTCCACTTTCTAGCTGTATAAGGGTAAACTATAGGTGTACAATTAATATAGTTAAAATGGTAAGTTTTATGTGTATTTTACAACTATGAAAAAAATATCTCAAAAATAAGCACATAAAATCACATAATTAACAGACGTCTTTGCTCTGGGGAAACATTAAACTCGACTTGATCATAATACTAGGTTAGAAATGATATTATTCTAAAAATTTTTGTTGTTTAAATGTAAATATTTCTTAATTATAAATCTTTTTTTTTCCAGTATATAATATTGCCTCTCTGCCTGTTTAATAGTGGAGATTTCCCAGGAAAGGCAGAAAAAGAGACACAGACAGAGACAGAGAGATCTCACCAATAAAATGGGAGATAAGGCTTAGATCCTTATAAAGAGTAAAAATAATCAACTCAATCTGACATAAGCAGTAAAAGCCATTTATTTTCCCAGGTAATTGAAAAAAGCAGAGGTGGGCAGAAGTTAGGTTCAGCCTATTCTTCTTGTGGTATTTCCTCAGCCTTCCCCTCAGTGTGTCTCAGCCTTGGCCTCCCACGCTTGTATTTGTATTCTACAACAGACACAGAAAGAGAAAGATTCAGTCCTTGAAGCCTCCAGTAAAGCCTGTCTTTAAAGGTTATGGTTTCAAAGTAGATCACAACCCCATTCCAACCCCTGGCCAAGAGAGTGTCATAAGGTAACCAGCTGAAACTTCCAAATTCTGAATCTACCACCATGGCAAGAATATTCAAATTACCCAATGGCATAAGTTTTTTGTTTGTTTGTTTAATGTTTGTTTATTTTGAGAAGGGGTGAGGAGAATCAGAGAGAGAAGGGAGAAAATCCCAAGCAGGCTCTGAGCTGTCATCTCAGAGCCCTACACGGGGCTGGAACTCATGAACCCATGGGACTATGACTTGAGCCAAAATCAAGAGTTGGACGTTTAACCGACTGAGCTACCCAAACACCCCCCAATGGCATAGATTAATAAGTATCCCCTTTCCTGAAGTTGGAGTCCATGCTCAAGGGATTACCCTCACATCACCTGACTATTTATATAAAAGAAAAGAAACAACCACAACAATTCATTAAATTCTTCATTTTATTTCATATCTTGGAGAAAGAACACAGTCACCATAGTCTAATATCTCTTCTTGAGCAAAAACATTTATCAAATAACTACCATGTTTTCTTTCTAGGCAGCAGGGACATATACGAAGGAGAGGGATAGAG
Organism: Crocuta crocuta; assembly: GCF_008692635.1. Lineage (NCBI taxonomy): Eukaryota > Metazoa > Chordata > Mammalia > Carnivora > Hyaenidae > Crocuta > Crocuta crocuta. The sequence goes on from NW_027531522.1 coordinate 7,282,628, forward strand.
CGCAGGCCAATGGAAGAATGGAACATTAAACTTAATTATACCAGTAAATGATTAATGCTACTTAAATAAATGCTGATGGGGAGAATCAGGATAGTGTGAAAGCCTATACATGGGGTAACTTATCTGTTCTGAATGTCTTCATGTTCTGAATAACAATGATTTTAAGCTGAGTTCTATAGGACAATAGATTAAAGAGCCCATGTGAAGACTCAAAGAACCACAGAAGCCTGGCCTATTTCGGCACTAAAAGATGACCACTGTGCACATGGTGAGATTAAAGTCCACCAATACTTTGACTTTTAAGCACTTAACAGTTTTTCTTTCTAGTTTATTACTGCTTATTTATTGGCATAGTTTTATGTATTATGTATCTTTCTCATTAGATAAAGAGTTCTTCAAGGAGGGGCTTTTTCTATCTTGCTCACCACCATATCTTACCACGTAGTCACACACAAATGACATGTGCTCCACAAATATTTGTGGAAGGAGGGAAAATTAAAAGGGAAGAAAGGAGGGAGGGAAATAGGTCAAGAGCACTAGAACCGGAGGTGTGGCCATTTAACACGCAAATACCAACACAACAGCCCTTGCCAACAGTGGCAATCAATCAATCAATAATACAGAATCAGGCAAAACCACAAGGTGGGAAATTCTGCAAGCTTCACCAGACCCCATAGAGATACAGACCAACATCTTTGCCTCAAAAACAAAGGATCCTCCCAATAGGATCTGGCATTCCCTGTCAAGGTTAGATTATAAAAATGGGAGTCTCAACTCCTGTGGCAGAAATCGATCATGATAAAATTAGAAAATAAAGTTAAATGTTACTAATTTTAATATTTCGTACTTTAAGAAATGAGCATCTCAAAAAGGAAAATAATATTCAACCAATCAGACAATTAATGAGTTAAGTCCTAAGAAGTGGGCCTCCTAGCTTGAGCATGGAGCTCTTAAGGTAAATTAGAAATATAGTAAACTACTATGAGGGGAATTAGTGGAAGGTGTTTTAGCAAACTTCCCTTGCCAGCAGTTATTTGCAGATGATCTATGAGCACACCACCAGAACTGAGGGCTCACCCAAGTTCCTGGCCCTGATTCCACTTTAATCCTAATTCAAATTGTCCTTATTTAAATATCATATTACATTTTAGATTTTTTTATATTAAAACAGGCTTCTCAGAGGAAATAGTCTACACTTATACCAAATAATACCATCTTACAACATTTGTGATATTCTTGTGGTACCTAAAGCGAAGGATTCATGCTGAAGATTTGTAGCATTTTTTTTTTTTATTTCAGTACAGCCATGAGCAGCTCAGAGCAGAATGCTTCTTCCTTTTCAATTTTAGATATTATCTCTTAATCCTTGCCTCCATCCCTGCCCCAGATGATACCTGGCTCAATGGTGTGGAGAAAAAAAAAAAAAAAAAAAAAACCAACTCAATAAACTCATGTAGCCAGGGGTCCTCAAAGAGTTGATGCATTTCTGAGAGAAACAGGAGTTCAAGCTCTGGGTGACAAGATCAAGGCCTTGGTTTAATTTCAGAAATGTAATAAGAAGTTAAATAAGCTTAACTAGTTGGCAGCTCTCATGTGAAATATGTTGGAGGTCAGCAAATACTGGGAAATTGTGGAGTGGAGCTATGAGCTAGAGACCTTGATCCTTCATTCTGAACTTAATGAATATTTAACAAATTGACTGATGATGACAACCTTAGAAGTCAGGTGGAAGATAATTAACAAGTGAATTTCCCATGAGTAGTTTTGTTGATGGAATGAAGGCGGGAGGTAGAGACTTGTAATGTTGGCAGCAGGCCAGAGAAAAAGGCAATTTTGGACTATATTCAGGGGAATGTTAGGAAATATGGAAAGCTGAGACAGAGCAGAATCACACTGAGAAAGTAGAGAGAATTTGTGGCTGTGAATTTAGGGTCCTAGTGGAGCAAGAGGCAACTTCAAGACCTGGAATGTCTTACTCAGAACATAGGCGCAAGACAGTGAAAGCATGTCTTACCAAGTTAGGAACAAAGAATAAGTTGAAGCCATTATGGTCTGTTAATGGGGTTGTGAGAAGTGGACATTTGCCCTTCCTTCACTTTGCTATTTCTGCTGTGTTTCTATTCTTGTGCTTTGTTTTGCTTTTTCTCTCTTTCCGTTTTAACTTTGAAGCTCTAGTTCATATCTAGTTGTTATTCTTGTACTTTTTGATTAAACAAGATGTTATTAACTTTTGAGTAATAAAAGTAGTCTGAATGTTACATATATTACCCAATTTTTCTAAATTATTTTTCTTGTATAGAATATGACCCTATTTTTACTTTCATTCATTGAATAAGTAACTCTCAATAGGTATATGTTCTAACTTTCTTCTATGTGACTATAATACACTTATTAATTTGTAACAATTTTTCTGATCACATTGTCTTATAGCACCAAAAGAAAGACCTTCTGAATTAGTATCAGTTGATAGAGCTGTATTATTTCTGAGAAGGATATAGAGCTCTAAAAATAAAACTCTTAATTTATTGTTTTGTATTAATATATTCCTTGGAATATTTGTTTCAAGGTAGTAATTAATTAAAGACAATATAACTATTTAAAAATATTCTTAAACCAACTACACCCAGCTAAATTCAGTTCTTTACTTTCAAATTTGTAAAAGTTTTTTTAAAAAGTAGAAAATCATGTAATCTTAAAATCGATAATACTAGAGAAATTCTGACATCTGTCCAGAGTGCTAAAATCCCAGTTCAGAAGGAAGTTTAAAAACCATAAAACTATTATGATTTTCCAGACACAGATTTTTGTACTGGATATTTGCTGAGTTTGGGCTATTTACAGTCATTCCACCTTCTCTGATAATGACAAGCTAATTTCCTTGTGCAAAATCACCTCTTCCTAGTTTGATATTAGCGAGGAATTTTAATCAAGGTAAAACTAGCTAATGCTTATTTGTTCCAGCAATAATGACCAGAGCAGAATGACCCTACTTTGCCTAATAAATAGTGGCTACCAGACCTCAACAGCTGTCCTAGTCTCCATCCATTACCAAGTCTGGCTCTCCAAACTTCCCACCCATGACTTCCTTTGCCCTTCTCATAAATTCCTTTCTTTTTTTTTTTAGGCTGTCAGGTTGGTTTCTGTTGCTTGCAATTGAAACAGGCTTTGAATCAATACTTGGAAATATATCTTTCTATGAATTCTAATATTGATGATAACAAAATCTTGGCTTATCAGGGGGAAACACAGAACGCAATCAGAATATCTTACAGACTCACCATGAATGAAGTATGGCAATGGGTAGGCAACCCAGAATGATCACAGGGATTAGACAGTTTATAAAAAAAAAAAAAAAAAGAACAAACCCTAGATCAGTAGAAGGAAGTGACTCGAGCTCGAGTCAGACGACAGGATGAGGACCAGGTGGCCACAGGAAATCCACTGGACCAAGGAAATGTAGTTGCCTGGGGTGGCAATATCATTCCTAAACTCATGCCTCCCTAAAGGGTAGTTGAAAGCAATTCACTTTCATAACCTAATGTCATTATAATTTTATTTTTCAACTTTAGAATTTGCCAGAATACGCATACATTTCATAAAAGGAGCAAATGTAATTTTAACCTATTGTAACGAAAAATAGAAATATATATATGCCACATCACCTTTATCATAACACATTAGCTGTTTAGGTCCCTGTAAGAAACTTACTGAGAACTCTGGATGACCTTCATATTTCTAGTAACAATAGCAATCACTGTAGTCTACTGCAATCTTCTCTTCTTCCAACAGGTAAAAAAAAAAATAGCAATAAATTTGATTCAACTGTCATTATTTTTGATAGTCAGCCTTTTCTAAAGGGACCAAGAGACATGCAAGAGAAAAACAGTGAAACAGGAGGAACATGAAAAATTCACAAACTATATAATCATCAGCTGCGAAATTAGAGTTGCCTATAAACTGGCAATCATTTATTCAGGAAGACAAATTAAACAGAAAAAGGAATGCCTCAATCAATCATACAGCAGCCATGACTATATAGCAGTCTCCTGTGAATGTGGAAGTCTCCTTGGACAAAATAGTATAACTGAATATTTAGTCCTGGTGGAAGTCAAGTCCTTATAAGGCTGGCAGAAATGTGGAGATTTTCTTTCTGGGCTTTATGAGTCTGAGTCTATGAAGCTAAAGATTCTAAAAACTATTCTTATTTTACAGACGCAATGTAGCCAGAACACAAATGCAACTGTTATACCATCTCAATCTTACAGTGCTCAAAGAAAATTCCTTCAAAAATACTTTGTCAGACATATTCAGGAACGGAAATCTATTCTCTTAGGAAACAACAGAAAACTGAAAAGGCAATAAGAAATCAATTCTACCTAAGTCAAAGAAAAAAATGAAAGCTATTTGCTTCCTATGTCTACATGTATGTCATTCAATGTGTTGAAAAATAATTGGAAACACACACACACACACACACACACACACACACACACACACAACTAAGTCTTTTGTCTTAGACTCTCTCTCTCTCTCTCTCTCCAAAATTGTCAGGAGCATGAGATAGGAAAGCCTAAAGTAACAGAAGCGTTCACTCAAAAACACTAATCTATAAACAAAACCCAAAATGTTTCTATTCTTAGCACCACTGAGTTTCTTTCTTCTAATTTGAAAAACCATAATTCTTAGCCTCACAGCGATATACCTGTAGCACAGAACTTTTTTAAATAATTCAAAAGAAAAATTATATGAAATGAAAACACTTATTTAAAAAAAGAGATTCTCAGAGAAGACAGATGGAGATCTTTCTGGTTTCAACTAGAATGAAAACATGGCGCATGCGGGTACGAACGCTCTTAAAATATTTACTATGTGAGATAACCGGAAGCAGGAGAGTCTTGGCACCTGATTCTGTAAGAGGATAATAAAGAGGACTTTCTTGTTTTACCTCTGTTTCCATTAGGTCCAGCTGCACAGTTGCCATGGTCAGCTTTTCTCTTTCCTGGATCTACTTCCTCCCGCAACTTGAGTTGCTGTTTCTAATCGTCGTGACATTTTACTCAGGAGAGAGGGTACTCGGTGAAAAGGCAAGTCTGTAGGGCTATGTTTAGACTGAATCTCATGGGCCCTCTGAAGCGGTGATGTCCTCAGGTGGCTCTTTCTTCTGTTGGTGCACACGTGTGTGTGAAACACACAAACACATCTCCTCTGCTGGTCACATATAACTGATGTGGTCCCTTTTCCTCTCAGGATGTCTTGTGTGGCATCCTAAAAGGACCAGAGTGCCCTCCTCACATACGCACACATGTCCATGTGGGCCTGTGACACTTTTTCATGCCAGAGGTAAAAAAGGAGCTGATCAAAATGATGTTCAGGCTTCTGATCAAAGCAATGGTGTGGATACTGCTATTACATACTGAAGGGTATGGTGGCCATGAGAAGCAGGGAAAGGTGACATAGGTAAAGGTGATTTCGACGTGGAGCATACCAAGATGTTGTTGCTGGAAACTGCTGGTGTAGAGTAAGGAAAACAGTGGCTGGAAAGAGAAGAGAACTTAAAGTGCGGAAGAATTTTCCTATTTGAATAGTCATAGGCAAAGGAGGATGAGCCAATAAAGGAAGCCAAGGAGTGGCCAGAAAAGTAGGGGAAAAAAGAAATGTGTGGATTTCAGAAGAACCCAAGAAAAAAGACGGCTTTGAACGTGTCGCAGTAGGCAGTTACATAAATGTCTGCCGAGACGTCAAGTAAGCTGAGGACTGAAAATTGCTAATTAAATTAATCCACGAGGAAGCCATTTTTGATCTCAGTGTATTCGATTTTATACAGCAAAACTCATCAGCTTGACTGCCGGCCAGGGGAAGAGTGATAATTAGGTTCAGTCACGAGTAGGGCTTTTGCCCAAAGTTGTGGCAAATGAGAAGGGAAAAGGAATTTAGTCCGTATTTTTTTACTAAGTTAATACTGTATATTGCTTCGTTTTCTTGCAGTCTTATGGATATCATGCTATCATAAGGAGAAAAAAGGTGCAGAGAGAAAGGAGGTTGGAGGAATTTAGTGAAAATATCCCCTTTCCAATTTTGCCTCAGCCCTACAGAGAAGGAGCTCTTCCTAACCATAGAGAGGAGGTCATCAAGGTCAGGCTCCACTCCACTGTGAATTCTAAGATGATGGATAACATAGCTGTGGTTCTCACTGCTTTCCATGCAGCGTCCTGAATGGATGGCAGATATTCCAAAAATTTAGCAAATAGTTAAAAGCTGAATATACATCATGTGCAACTTTTTAGGAACTGAAGGGGATGCACATATCTCTCCCCAACATGTTTCAAAATATTAAACTCTATATGCTTCTGTGGACACCAAAAGTCTTAGTGTCTCCGATTTAGAGCTGAAGTGTCATAAACAAACCTACTCTATTATTATATATTCAACAAGCTAGTGTACCTAGAACAAAAACTGAAAAAGCAACATTCTACTGTAAACTGGGAACACGTCTATAAAAACCTCTTAAAATGTTCAAATATTGACTTTATTTATATATAAATACCTCAAAAAATTGAGGAAAATTGAGAACGCAATATTCGACTATAAACTGGGAACACTTCTACAAAAGCCTCTTAAAATATCCAAATATTGACTTTATTTAAACCTCAGTTGAGGTCGTACAACAGAAAGTCACCCCAAAAACTGGAGTGATGGGCACTCGCGGAGAATCACAGCATACCAGGAGCAGAGACCATAGTCGGGCTAATACAGGAAGGAAAATGTAAAGGGTAATTAATTTATTGCTGCAAACTGAGCATGGACAATATTGAGAGACAAAAATTCCAGGGAACCCAGCCTTACTTGAACCCCCAACACCTTCATGAGTTTGCTACCAGGAGTCCCTCTGAGTTCTTAAGGTGAAGATTGGGGGGAAAATCCCTACAAGTTTCCAGCACGGGGAGGCAAAGTCACCACTTTTAAATATCCCCAGAGCTCAATTTTTACCTGACTGTGACTAATATGGGTTCCGCCAGAGCCTACCAACTCCAGGAAGCTCTCACCTTTCTGCCTCCTCCAGGAAGATAGAAGGGATACGTAAGACAGAGAAGCATTTGTGAAAGTTATAGCCAAAGATACAGGCTCACCAGAACACTGAGACCCAATCATAGGATTATAGGGATTCCTCCTCTCAACTTTACCAAAACATCAATCAAGCTCCTGTATAATAGCAGCAGATTACAGCGGAAAGAACTAGAAATATATTTAAGAAGAAATTTCTGAGGAAAGCCAAGGACAGCACAGGAGACGATAACAAAGGGAATTTTAGCCTCTAAGACTTACAGCTACAGCAAAGAGTAAGCACAGCCTAACTTCTAGCCAGATAAACATAAACCCTCAAACTGAAAGCCTGTTTACCTCAGTTCCTTTTACCCAGTTCGTCATGTCTCCCTTTCAACAAAGTATTATCACACATGCTAAAGCAAGAAACACAGGCTAAGATACTAAGCAAGCATCAGAAACAGAGTTAGATAACGCAGAGATTTTGAAACTGTCAGATGAGGAATTTGAAGAACGCCTATTAATGTGCTAAGAGCTTGAATGGAAACAAAACTAAAGGAAAGGACAAAGTTGAAGGACTGGCATTGCCAGACACTAAGACTTACGTAAAGCTACAGTAATCATGACAGTGTAACATAGACCAAAAAATAGATAGAGTCATGGAAGAGAATAGAGCCCAGAAATTGCCCCACGCAAATAGAGTCAACTGATCTTTGACAAAGGAGCAAGGGTAATTCAGTGGAGAAAGGGAAGTCTTTCCAACAAATAGTGTTGAAAAAACAGGACATAACACATGCAAGAAAACGTATCTAGAAAGAGATGTTACGCCTTTCACAAAAGCTAACTCAAATGGATCATACATCTAAATGGTAAATGAAAACTACAAATCCACTAGGTGATCCTGGGTTTGTCAATGACTATTTAGAGAAGATAATAAAAGCATGATTCACAAAAGAAAAAACTTGGTAAGTTGGACTTCATTAAAATTAAAAGTAATCCATCATCTGCATTCCTAGGTATTTCTTCAAATGAGTTGAAAACTTATGCCTATACAAAACTGCACATGAATGTCAGTAGTACCTTTATTCATAGCTATTAAAAACTGGAAACAACCAATCACTTCTCAGCCTTTTGGCTAAGATCAAGTGTAAAAATTGCAAACAACCAAGCCATGCATCACTATGAATAGATAAATAAGCTATGGTACATCCATACAAAGGAATATTATTACTGAGCTGTCCAGTCATGAAAAACCACAGAGAGGGATGCCTGGGTGGCTCAGTCAGTTGAATGTCCGACTCGGCCCAGGTCATGATCTCACAGTTCGTGGGTTCGAGCCCTGTGTAGGGCTCTGGGCTGACAGCTAGCTCAGAGCCTGGAGCCTGTTTCAGATTCTGTGCCTCCTTCTCTCTGTGACCCTCCCCTGCTCACACTGTCTCTTTCTCTCTCTCAGAAATAAATAAAACATTTTTTTAAAAAAAAAGAAAAAAAGAAAACCCACAGAGAAATCTTAAACACCTTATTGCTGAGAAGCCAGTCTGAAAAGGCTATATACGATATGATTCCAACTCTGACAATGTGGAAAAGGCAAACTACAGAGACAGTAAAAAGTTCAGTGGCTTCTAGGAATTCAGGGATGGGGGTGGTGAGCGGGGCAGCAATGATTACATAAACCACAGAGCACATTTAGCTAAGTGAAGCTTCTGTATAATACTGCAATGGCAAGCAGGTGGCACTGTGCATTTTCAAAGTCCACTGAACTCCGCACCACAAAGAGTAACCTTAATGTAAACTGTGGACATTGATTAACAAAAAATGGACCAATACCGGTTCAATGTAGCATATATACCTACTAATGCAGCACATTAATAGAAGGAGGAAGCGTGTGCAGACAAGAGAGGAGGCATATGGGAATTCTCCACATTTTCTGCACAACTTTTCTGTAAATCTGAATGTGCTCTAAAATGTGCAGAGAGAGACTCCTGGCTCAGTCGGTAGAGCATCTGACTTTGGCTCAGGTCGTGATCTCGCCATTCAGGGGTTTGAGCCCAGCATTGGGCTCTGTGCTGACGGCTCAGAGCCTGGAGCCTGCTTCAGGTTCTATGTCTTCCTCTCTCTTTCTGCCCCTCCCAAACTCATATCCTCCCTCTCTCTCTCTCTCTCTCAAAAATAAAAAAAGCATTAAAAATATTTTTTAAATGTGAAGTATATTAGTAAAAAATAGTCAAATCAAAATAAAGTATCATTATGGAAGCAATGTAATCTATAAAAACCATACAATCTATAAATCTATAATCTATGAAATCTATTTATAATCTATAAGTAACATTAAAATGACCTATAATCGTATCCCCCAGCATCAAGCATTGAGATTTTTTTCTACTTCTGATTAATATCTTCTGTCCTAGCTGCAAGTTGAACAGGTCACATCATATATTCATTCATCTATTCTGCTTTTCCCACTTAATATTATGAATAATATGTTTCACCTATAAATAAAAATTGTACAAAGATGCCGGTTTTCATAGATTTTGTGTTATGAATGTGCTTTGTTCTTCTCTCTTCCTGTTGTTGCCTATCATTGTATCTTCAGGGATAGGTCGTACTTACTACTACATATCTTGAAACAATAATGTGGTAGAAATCTTTGTCCATCTAATTTTGCCTGGTTTTTTTCATCTTTTAAAAAAAAGAAATTCATAGAAGTAGAATTACTAAGGCTAACACTTAAGGAATTACTTAAGAGGGTGTGCTTTACACTTAGAAAATCTCTTATGAACATTTTAACTAAATATTTAAAACCTTTCACACAGAAGATATTACTAATATTTGGCAATAGTTCTGATGCTTGCCATTCTTCCTCAGTTAATGAAAACATGAAGCTATCTGATTACTCAACACATAATTTTAGAGCCATTTTGCTAACTACAAATGTAACTGGATCAGTAATAAACAGCTTTCTTTGTTGAAGTAAAATTAAAGTATAGGATTTTTAGGTCAGAATTTTGGTCATCAACACTATATAAATGAATGAGATCAGGCGCAAAGAGATTGAACATTCAAAGGAGCTAAAATTATAAAGTACTTGAATGCTTTCATTCAGAAAGCTATCATAATGGCCTTTCATTGACCATTTTGGTCACATTTTCAACCTACCGTCTCCAATTTAATGATCCTCAAAATAACGTTTACAAAATGGTTTCTATTAAAATTTCCTATTTCCACAAGCATATAACCCCTTTGAACAATCTCTGTTGGTTTTATATATTACCTTTCCTGGTTACTGACGAATGATAAATTTGAGAGATACGGTAAAAATTCTTTTAACTATAATTAGTTTTATTTGTTAAATCTACTATCAAATTAACAGAGTCAAAAGGAGACTTTTCTCATTTTTTTTCAAATTTTGGCATACTGAGGCATTGCTAGTATTGAGGAGAATAAATAGGAACGATTATGAAACTATATCAGGTATAAACAGGGGTATGATTAATGTCTGAAGATGGCACTATGTTTCATATGACTTTCTAATTTTCTAACACCATAAAAATCTATGCCATGTATTCATTGTATAAATGAGTACTTACTACTTGTAGAGCACTATGCCATAACATGGTAATTTAAGTGCCAAACAGGTAACAACCCAGTATGGCCTTTAAATAGGACACGTTGTGTCCTGATGGAATGACTGAAATGTAAAATTACTTTAAGAGCTATGTCATTCCTGGTGCACCTGGGTGGCTCAGCCTTTGAGCATCTGACTCTTGATTTTGGCTCAGGTCATGGTCTCGTGGTTCAGGGATTCTAGCCCTAAGACAGGACCTGCTTGGGATTCTCTCTTTCCCTCTCCTTCTGTCCCCCCTCCCTCAAAATACATATAGAAAGAAAAACCTTAAGAAAAAAAGAGTTATGTCATTCCTAAGTGAAATGCATCAAAGATAAATACCATATGATTTTACTTCTATGTGAAATCTAAACAACAAAACAAATGAACAAACAAAAAGAATCAGACTATAAACACAGAGAACTGCTGTTTGCTAGAGGGGAGAGAATGAGAAGATGGGCAAAATGAGTGAAAGAGAGAAGGAGACACAGACTTCCAGTTATGGAATGGATAAGTCACAGGAATTCAAGGTACAGCATAAGAAATAGAGTCAATGGTATTATAATAGTGTTGTATGGTGACAGACAGTAGCCACACTTGTGGTAGGCATAACATAGTGTGTAGACTTGTCAAATCATTAAGTTGTACACTTGAAACCAATGTAACACTCTATTTTTAAAAAATGGGGGCGCCTGGGTGGTTCAGTCAGTTAAGCATCCGACTTTGGCTCAGGTCATGGTCTCACGGTTAGTGGGTTCAAGCCCTGCGTTGGGCTCTGTGCTGACAGTTCAGATCTGGAACCTGCTTTGGATTCTGTGTCTCCCTCTCTCTCTGCCCCTTCTCTGCTCATGCTCTCTCTCTCTCACTCTCTCTCCCTCTAACATAAATAAACATTAAAAAATTCTTAAAAATAAATAAGTCAATAAAGTAAAATAAAGAGAAGGGGGAAGAAGGAATTCATCAAAAAGAACAACTGTTCATGGGGATATAATGTATGGCAGAGTGAGAACAGTTAATAATACTGTATTGCATATTTGCAAGTGGCTAAGAGAATAGATGTAAGAAGTTTTCAACCCAAAAAAAGTTTTGTAACTGTGTATGATGATGCATGTTAACTAGGCTTATTGGGGTGATCATTTTGCAAAATATATGAATATTAAATCATTACATTGTACCCTTCAACTTATAAATGTTATATGTCCAGTATACCTCAAAATAATTTTTTTTAAGTTACAAAAGTGTTACGTGATCCCATCTTCTCAAATGAAGACAACAATGCCCTCAGAGTTCAAGGGACTTGCCCAAAACATATTCTCCACTTCACAAGTGATAGATGGGAACATCTGGGTTCATGAAATATTAAAGGTATCCTGTTATTCAAGTAGTTTACCCCTACTGTCCCAGTCTGCACTGAGTTTTAGCCATCTGGGTTTTTTCCATGAGGCATAGGAGAAGGAAACAGAGTAAAATTGGTATGAGTTTCAAAAGAAAAGGGCCAGAAATACACCAGATATAGAAAGAACAGAATCCACTGCGTTACAGTCATTTTAAAATAAAGACTTCCCTCAGGAAATCAAAGAACAGGGTTCTGTTATATAAAGCACTTCTGCTCTTACATGAAAGGAAGCCAGACTCAAGACAGAAGACTCAGGAGGAAGAAATAAGGGGAAATATCACAACAGGACAAATAAGAAGTACGTCTTTACTAACTTCTAGTAGCAGGACAGAGACACTAAGGATTTTTCTCAAAAAAAAAAAAAAAAAAACAAGAAATCTATTTTTGACAAGTTTTAAGCCATCTTTTCATGCTCTCTTCAGGGTTTACCACAACACATAGATTGATTAGTCAATAAAACAGTGGCCTTCATAAATACTTTAATGTTTTTTCAATGCAGAAACATATCTTTGTTAATGTCACTAGTTTCCCTGTTTCAGCATTTTCCCCTTGCCCTATCAGGGACCAAGGTTCTGATCATTTTTCACCATTACATTATTGGACAACAGCCCATCTTCCTTATCAGTAGAGAAATCGAGCCCTGCCCCATTATTCAACCTTTATCTCTAGAGCTGAACTTTTCAGATAAATCAGATCAAAAGTAAATGCTAAGAACTTGGGTATCATTAGGCCACCCTAATCCTAAGTCCTAAGTACACACCTAAAACTCCTTTCCACACCTGCCTTTTCTTCGGCGGCATCTTCTAGAACTTTCTACCTACCGCCAAGCCGAATAGGGCTTCTCTCACAAGGAAACGCCATGGGTCCTAGTCATATCTGCCCCCATGGTCCCTTATCATTTCTTATCCTCATAACTAAATTATTCATCTTGTTTTTGGATTTCTTTTTTTTTTTATTTTTTTTAATGTTTTATTTATTTCTAGGAGAGAGAGAGGGAGAGAGAGAGACAGCGTGAGCAGGGGAGGGTCAGAGAGAGAGGGAGTCACAGACTGAAACAGGCTCCAGGCTCTGAGCTGGCAGTCAGCACAGAGCCCGACGCGCGGCTCGAACCCACGAACTGAGAGATCATGACCTAAGCGAAAGTCAGACACTTAACCGACTAAGCCACCCAGGCGCCCCTGTTTTTGTATTTCTTAATGCCCAGTATGACAGCAAACAATTAGGACATATCGTTGATTGATTCGATCTTGTTACAAAGAAAGAAAGAAAGAAAAACATAGACCTAAAATGGAGTCACTTGCACCTATGACAGCAAGGAACTTTAACTTCAGGAACGTGAGCTTTAAACAGTCACTCTGAGATCTCCTGACCAGCAATAGTAAGTTAATCTGCATGACAGACTCATGCATGCCCTTCTTTTCTTCTGCTAATAACTTTGTTATTCCACCTCCATTACTAGCTTTTATACAGAAGCCTTCCATTTGTACAGCTCCTCAGAGCTTTAGCAAGTAGAAAGGAGCTGAATAAAGCCAATTAGTTCTTCGAATTTAATTGGAAACATTTTGTTTTTTCAACAATCTTAAGGTAATTCTGCACTGAAGCCATTTTGTTTCCTCCATGAATTTCCAGGTAAATAGTGGACTTATTTTATTAAACATGGAGAAAAAATTATGTCCTTTCTATTAAATATATTTTTGTAATGGTTGTTTATTTTGGAGAGAGAGACAGAGAGACTGTAAGCAGGGGAAGGGCAGAGAGAGGAGACACAGAATCTGAAGCAGGCGTCAAACTCTGAGCTGTCAGCACACAGCCCCACGCTGGGCTGGAACCCATGAACTGTGAGATCATGACCTGAGCCTAAGTCAAATGTTCAACTGACAGAGCCACCCAGGTGCCCAAAATTATGTCCTTTCTAATCAATATAAACTTTAAATCTTTATCTTAACATGGTATTAAATAAATTGCCATTCTGCTTCTCTTCAGAACTATTTGACTCCCTCCTGCTATTTTTATTCCTAGAAAGGGCAATTCTGGTAAATGGACCCTTTTATTTTTTTTCCCCTGCACTTCACTTCATCACTATTATTACTCCATTTTTCTTTTAGATAAAAGTGTGGGCCAGCTGACAAGACAACTCAAGGAACCTCTGTGTGAGTGTGTGTGTGTGTGTGTGTGTGTGTGTTTGTGTGCACATGCACACAGGCACACTTTTTATACAGAAAACAAGTAAAATATAATTCTACATTAGCCTTAAGTAGTTTTGTGTTGCTTGAGTAAATTCCATATTGGTGCAGTATACAAAAGACTTTTGATGTGAAATGTTGGGATTCGGGAGTGTATGGTCTAGAAAGAATTCTTGAAACATCTTCGGTGCAAAAGGTTATTTTATTAAAGCACAGGGACACACCCATGGGCGGAAAGGGAGGCACTGGGGTTGTGAGGACTGATTGATTATATACTTTCAAGTTAGGAGGGAGTTAGGGATAGTGTAAGTCTCTAAGGAATTTGGAAGGAAAGTTTCCAGGACCTTAAGGGGTCATTTACTACTGTCGAGTAAAACCTTAGTCATGAGACCCTTCAGATGTATATCAGTAGGTCATATGCTTGGGGGATGATTGTTGACACATATCCTGGGTAGGAGAGGGTGGAGAGAAGGAAAATTCCAAAGGGATTTTTATATGTTAAAGAAGAGTTACAGGATCCTGGAGGCTAGGCTACAGTCAAGCTAAGGTTGCTTTTTGCCTCTAACATTTTTGCCTCTAACATTGAGGCAGATGGGCGCATTGAGGCTCAACTATCTCAAGTTATAAGGAAATTTAATTTTTTCTGCATTTCCTTTTCCTTTGTTCTCCACATCAACTCTGAGACATTTTCACAAGGTGGGCCCTTTTATTTTTCTAAATGTTTACAAAGACATTTAGAGTATAGGTGTTGAATGATAGATTTTGAATTGACTTTATTGGAGAAAAACAATCCTCTATAGGCTTGGATATACATTTATGGGGTTTTTTTAAAATTTTTTCATTATGAACAAAGAATTTGCAAATTTGTTAGAACTATTTCATGAATGTGTCTTTGGTGCTACCTCTAATAGTTCCAATAATTCTGAAAACCTTTACAAGGCAGATAAGAAATAGTAGACTGTTAACTAACTGGAATCTAAATGAAAACTTTAAAAAAAAGAAATAGAAAATTATAACTCTAATCTCATAGAAAACTAGTCATTTTAATTAATATTATTACAGGCAATTGGACAGAGCAAAATTATAAGCTTCACAATGCCTTTGCCCACATTCAACAAACAAAAATATAAGACACATAGCAGATTATTACTTAGAAGGATCCTGAAGCATGAAGCACACGTATTAAATTTGGGCAGTTTTGGTGAAAATGAGAACTGGTTTCCTCATTATAAACTCTGACATTCTTCATCTAAAACCAAATGAGGTAATAAAGTAAGAGAAACGAGATATATTTTCTGCATAAAGAACCATATAATCCTTTACCTCATTTAAATAATAGATTCATAATTTTATTCCAACCAAACTATTCAGTGAAACATTAACATGTTTGATAATGCCACATGCATAAAATATACTTCCTATTTCTATATAAATATAAAGTGCACAAGGACTCACATGTTTTGATTTGGGGCTAGTGGTTTTTCTGCAGCTTCTCATGTGCCACATATTATAAATTGTGAGAATATGAGGAGGTAATTTTTCAAAAATCGGACAAACAACTTTTATGTAAAACTGAGTTAATGAGACTGAACTGATAACATTAAATGCATCTATGAAAATGTTAAAAATAGCTAATGTGCACCAGTCTTAGAAAATCTCATTTAGAGATGGAATTTTTAATTCCTGAAGGGAAAAAGAGAATCTTAAGCAGGCTCCATGCTCAGTGCAGAGCCTGATGCGGGACTCGATCCCATGATCCTCAGATCATGACCTGAGTCAAAATCAAGAGTCAGATGGGGTGCCTGGGTGGCTTAGTCGGTTAAGCGTCCGACTTTCGCTTAGGTCATGATCTCGCGGTTTGTGGGTTCGAGCCCCGCGTCGGGCTCTGTGCTGACTGCCAGCTCAGAGCCTGGAGCCTGTTTCAGTCTGTGACTCCCTCTCTCTCTGACCCTCCCCTGCTCACGCTGTCTCTCTCTCTCCTAAGAAATAAAAAAAATTAAAAAAATAAAATCAAGAGTCAGATGCTTAGCTTACTAAGCCACCCAGGAGCCCCACTCTACTCTTATACTTAAAAATTGTTTTCAAATTTTGTAGCAAAGTGGGTGATGGAAACATGGATGGTCATCGTATTATTCTCTATAGTTTTCCGTATGCCTGAAATATTTAATTATTTAAGATTTTTGTTTGTTTTATTTATTTTTGAGACACAGAGAGACAGAGCACGAGTTGAGGAGGGGCAGAGAGAGAGGGAGACACAGAATCTGAAGCAGACTCCAGGCTCTGAGCTAGCTATCAGCACAGAGCCCAGTGCAGAGCTCAAACCCACAAACCATGAGATCATGACCTGAGTCGAAGCTGGACGCTTAACTGACTGAGCCATCCAGGTGCCCCAATATTTCATTATCTTAAAATAATTTTAAAATACAAATACAAACAAACTCCCTGAAACCCAGAATTTTATATGATTTTCCTTCCACATTCAAATATCTATAATACAAAATGTAAACATAAATTTTACATAGCATAAACTATAATGCCTAGTACCATATCATGCTTCTAAGTATGAATGAAGAGACACATCCCAATCCCATTAACCCTACCAGTTTCTCTATACAATTCTTAAAAGCAAACAATAACTATAGAAATTCATTTTCTAAGATTATTCAGCCAAAAACTCTTTAAAATTTTAGTTAATGTTTTTTTCTCTCTTTGACGACCCTTTATGAAGTCACAAAAACTAAACTCAATTCAGTTCAGCAAATAATGCTGGAAGGGAATCTTCTCTAGGAATTCACTGTCTAATGGAGCATCATAATATAGCAGCAGATATTCATGGAGGTATTTTTACGAACTATATTTTATTTTCAATAGCTTAAATTAACTAGAGTTGACTTTTATTGACATATGCACTCTAATAAATTTCTAAAAGAAAAAAGATAATTTAGAGGCCAGAAAAATTTAGAGGCCAGAAAAATGCCGACCAACTACACTACAATTATAGGTTAACCTTTGTTGTCATTATTTTATTGTATTTTTTATTTTGTTGTTGTCATTATTTTATAGAAGCTACATAGATAGAAATGGAAGAATGCAAGGTCAAAAAAAGACTACAGTTGGGAATAAAGAGCAAATGCACAATATGCTATATTCCAAACAATTTATCTTCATATTCACAACCAACAGTCCCAACATATATATGGGGAAGGAAAGGCCATGAGCACTAGGGGAGGGTCGGGGCACCTTTCCTAAAATGAGACAGGTGGGTGTCCACTCACTGATGAACAGCCCTTCAAACAAAATCCCTGTCAATCCAAATAATTACAAAATGCTCCGTTCTTCAACACACTGCATTGTAGCTGCCAGAAACAGTAAGCAAATAGCAATCTAAGTGTGTTAACATATGTACAATAAAAATCCCATGATGAAGCAGGAGGGGAAAGTCAGTACATTTAGGGAGGTCACCGAGAGTCAATGTCATATTTGAAAATTCTAATGGCCTGTGAAACACTGAATAGATTACTATCATTCCATGATTTTTTTCTGATTGACAGTTTATTAGCTAAGAAATATTAGAATCACATTTATTATTTAAAAAATATAATTTTAATAACCCTAGCTTTCGCTCTTCATTGATTTAATGCAACATTTATTGATTTTCTGCTATGTGCTAGGAATTCCAAATATAAAGAGAGCCGGAATAATACACCAACTGCTTTAACAATCTCAGAGCTTAATCATTTTCTCCTTAAACAATAGTCTCCCTGGCCATGTTTCAGCTTGAAATCATGAAAATGTGACACTCATTTTGAAGCAGGGAGACCGGAGTTTGTTTTCCAAAATGTGTATTTTACTTGAAAAATAGTTTTTACTCACAGAATAAATCATTATACTTTAAAATAGAGAAGAAATTCAGCTAACATTGAAGGGTTTGTCTTAAAACTATCTGCCACTAAAATAATGTGTAAAGTGTTAGAAATTATGAAAATCAAATGATATGATGGGGCGCCTGGGTGGCTTAGTCGGTTAAGCCTCTGACTTTCACTTAGGTCATGATCTCGAGGTTCGTGGATTCGAGCCCCGCGTCGGGCTCTGTGCTGACTGCCAGCTCAGAGCCTGGAGCCTGTTTCAGAGTCTGTATCTCCCTCTCTCTCTGACCCTCCCCTGCTCAGGCTGTCTCTCTCTCTCTCTCTCTCTCTCCTAGCAATAAAAATATTTAAAAAAAAAAAAAAAAAAGAAAAAGAAATCAAATGATATGATATTCTTCATTGCTTCAGAAAGATATTGATGGTAAAACACACCACTTGGAAAATGAAGATGTCCTGTGTGACATTCAGGGCGTTACAGACTGGCATACTGAGGAGTACAATGCAGGTTATCTCTGAGGCGCTCACAGGTCCAAAATAACCTCCCTTAACATGTAAAAGTTGTCCCTTTAAGGGCCCTCAAAAGAAAAAATGCAAAATTCTTATTTAAAATGATGATATATAAGGGCGCCTGGGTGGCTCAGCCGGGTAAGCATCTGACTTTAGCTCAGGTCCTGATCTCATAGTTTGTGAGTTCGAGCTCCATGTCAGGCTCTGTGCTGATGGCTCTGATGGCTCAGAGCCTAGAGCCTGCTTCAGATTCTGTGTCTCCCTCTGTCTCTGCCTCTCTCCCGGTCGTGCTCTGTGTGTGTGTCTCTCTCTATCTCAAAAATAAACTTTTAAAAAAATTAATGATGATATGTGAATTACATATTGAGCACATTTGCAAGAGTCCTGTAATAAATCAGAGGGTTGGAGGCTGGATTCGACCTTAATTATTTGTCACAGTAATTCTGAGAAATGTAGGTACATTGAAAATGTAAAATGATTACAAATATAAATTTCCACTAAAAGTGATGTGGACCCAAATTACCCATGAGGAACATTAGAATTTCAAAGTATATATTTGAAGCTTTGTTTTATTATAAGCTCTGTATTTTGCTTTAAAGAATGCTTACTGTGACTTTTTTTGTTTCTCTTGAATTTAAAATATTATCTACTCTACTGCTCTAGGGATGAACATTAGAAAAAGGTATTGTTCTATGAGGGATGGTAAACCAAATGTGCTTATTTCTCTAGGAAAAACTACTTTGTGTTAAAAGGCTGGCAGTAAACAATAATATCTACTGACAAAATTAATATCCCATAAACATCTTAAAATGATAATTGATTATTATATCTTACACGAATTCATTAGCAGGTATGCCTAAAACATGAAAATTTGCTATTCATGCTTCTTTTCAACATCCTACAAAAGATTTTCGATGTGAGGAAAAAGTGCATAATGACTGTCTACCTCAGTCAGCTTATATTTAAACAAATACATATTACAAAACTCGTTTCATAAAAATTGCTGCCTTTTTGGAAGAAAAGGCAAAGAGAAAGAAAATGAGATTTTAAAGAGAACAAACATCACCTTGAATCTGTCCCCTTTCTCCATTCCTGTCAAACTTTAATTGGCTTCAGTGACATGAGAAAGGAAATACATGGTCATTTTAATCAGATGTTTTGAATTGATTTATCCATACTCATCTACAGGTTCCATACAAATAGATTTTTTCAAAAAACATTTTTCCACACACACCTAACCCTGAATATCCACTCTGTGTTGTCCTTAACATCTTTTTTCACATGTTTTTAATGATCAATGACCTGTCAAGCTTACATAAGAATCTAGCCATTGATAAAGCACTTACCTTTACTATGCATTAGTTAATTTTGTCTAAATACATAGACGTTACTGTGTTTCAGAGAAGCTGCATTAGGTACAAGCTAATACCTGTGATTGATTTCTTTCACAGTGTGACCTGGGTGAGTTACAAACAGAAAACATTTATTGTTTAATCATTTTTTTAAAAAGCTCTGACTTCAAAAATGCTTTTTGTCTTTTCCTTCCCTAGATGCCTTAAGGCAGATTTTATGATTTATATTTTCCTTTATTAAAAGCTTGTATGGATTTCACTTCTAGTGATGGTAGAGTGGATGACTCTCCGACGGATAACAACTATGAACTCTATACAAAATATGAATAGAAACAATCATTTTAAGGTAAGGCACTAAGGAGTGAGCAAAACTTTTGGAACTTAAGGAGAGAACACCTATGAAAAAGAGTAAAGTGCACTGAGTGAAATTTATGTCCCTGCAACTTTGAGAAGTCACTTCCCAGTCTGAACAGCCCAAGACATTGTGTTCTCAGAAAATGGAGTGCCATTCTAAATGGGGAAATCCCCAATAAAGAGAACTATAGACAAAAGGGAACAAATCTAATTACAAATTCTACCCAAACCCCTGGCTGGTCTCTGAACTACACATACTTCAGGGACCAGGTGATAAAAACACTCTGACACTCAAAGAACTGATGGGAAATTTTAGCTATTTGCTCAGCAGCATTGTGGCAAAATTTGAAGTTGCAAGTTAGCTAAGTTAACTGCCTGCTAGGACTAAAGTCAAAGTTCTACAGTGAAAGACAAAAAACAAATCCAGAACCCCTAAAATACATCAATCACAATGTCCAATATACAACAAAAAGTACTTGACATAAAAAAAAGCGAACAGCAAAACAAAAAGTGTCCCACAGTCAAGAGAAAAACCAATTACAGAAAGAAACTCCAAGATTACCCAAATTTTGGAGTTGGCACAGATTTCAGAGAAGCTATGATGAATGTGTCCAAAAGTATAAAGGAAAGAAGATTTGGAAACTATAATAGTGAACCAAATGGAAATTAGAGAACTGAAAATTACAATGCCTAAAATTAAAATTTTGCTGGAGAGTCTTATAACAAATTTGACCTTCCAAATGAAAGGCACGGAAAACTTGAAAAGAGGTAAATTACAATTTTCCAATCTAAAGAATAAGAGAAATATTTTGAAAGTCATTGAAAAAATCATTCCTAACAAAATCTCAATGATGTCATTCATAGAAATAGAATAAACAACTCTAAAATTTGTATGGAACCACAAAAGACCCCAATTAGTCATACAAATCTTGAGAAAGAGGTTCATAGCTCAAGGAATCATGCTTGCCAATTTTAAGCTACATCACCAAGATATAGTAATCAAAACAGTACAGTATTAAGATACATATACACACATAGATCTAGAGAACTGAATAGAGATCCCAGAAATAAGCCCAAATATACCTCACCAATTAATTTACAACAAAGAACCAAGAATATACAATGGGGAAATGACATTGGATAAATGGTATTGAGAAAAGTGGATAACAATTTGCAAAGAATAAAATTGGACCACTAGTTTAAAACATACATACAAATTATCTCAAAATGGATTAAAGACTTGAACTTAAGGCCTGAAACCATAAATCTAAGCTTCTTGACATTGGTTTTGGTGATGACTTTCTGGATATGACACCAAAAGCAAATGTAACAAAGGCAAAAATAAGCAAGTGGGACTATATCGAACCCAAAACACTACTCCATAGCAAAGGAAACCATCAACAAAATGAAAAGGAAATCTATGGAATGGGAGAAAATACTTGCAAATCCTATATCCGATTAAGGATTAATTTCCAAAATACATAAAGAATTCAAACAACTCAAGAACAAAAAAACAATCTGACAAAAAAAAAAATATGAGCAGATCTAAACAGATATTTTTCGAAAGAAGACATACAGATGATCAACAAGTACAAGAAAAGGTACTCAACATCACTAGTCATGAGGGAAATGGATATCAAAACTACAATGAGATATCACCTTACACCCCTTAGAATGGCTATTACCTAAAAGACAAGAAATAACAAATGTTGGAAAGGATATAGGAAAAAAGAGAACCCTTGTGCAGTATTTATGTCTCCGTATCTTGCTTATTTCATAATTTTCTCTAAGTTCCTTCTGTTGTCACAAATGGCAGAGTTTACTTCTTTTTTAAGGCTTAATATTCCAGTGTGTGTGTGTGTGTGTGTGTGTGTGTGTGTGTGTGGTGTATGTGTGTTTTTCTTTATCCATTCATCCATCAATGAACACTTAAATTGCTTTTAACTTTTTAAGTTACTGTTTTCATTTCCTCTTGATAAATATCCAGAAGTAGGATAGCTAGATGATACAATAGTTCTATTTTTAATGCTTTGAGGAAACTCCACAGTGTTTCCCATAATGCCTATACCAATTTATAATCCCATCAACAGTGTACAGTGGTTCCCTTTCCATCATAATCCTCAACAAAGTGTCAACAGACAGTACAATTCAACAGCACATTAAAAGGACCACATTCTATGATCAAGTGGGATTTATCCATGCAATTCAAGGATGGTTAAATATATGCAGATCAATAAGTGTAATACAAAATGATGTATAAAAATCATATAATCATCTCAACAAATGCATAAAAACCATTTGACAAAATTCAACATTCTTTCATCATAAAAACCCTCAACAAATTAGGTATAAAATGTACCTCAAAATATAAATACTGTATATGACAAACCCACTGCTAATATCATCATACCACATAATGAGAAGCTGAAAGCTTTTCCTCTATGATCAGGAATAGGACAAAGCTGCCTACTCTTACCACTTGTATTCAACATATTATTCAAATCCTAGCCAAAACAGTTAGGCAAGAAAAGGCTATAAAAGACACCCAAGTAACAATAATTTTTAAAGTATTTAAAGAATATAGATTATATTCTCTGTCCACAGTAGAATTAAATTAGCAATCAATAATAGAAAAACATATGAGAAACACCCAACTATTTGAAAATTAAACAGCACACTTCAAATAACACCAAAGAATTCACAATG
This sequence comes from Crocuta crocuta, assembly GCF_008692635.1. Taxonomy (NCBI): domain Eukaryota; kingdom Metazoa; phylum Chordata; class Mammalia; order Carnivora; family Hyaenidae; genus Crocuta; species Crocuta crocuta. The sequence continues at coordinate 7,305,637 of NW_027531522.1, forward strand.
GAAAATCAGAAAATTTCTTGAACTGAACGGGCAAAAAAATTGCAACATATCAACATTCAACTAATGTAGCTAGAGTATTGTTGTCTGGCCCTCCTTGCATTATTCTGCAGGAATTGAGGCTCAGAGAGCTCAGGCCAGAAAATTTTGAAACTATAGCTGCTGTTAATGTTGTGAGTAATAAACTGTCCTTTGCCTCTAACCTAGGAGTCTTGTATCTTCTTCCAGCACCTCTAAAACTGGGGCAGGCTAACCTGTCAACTTAGAGGAAAGGTTAAAAACTCAAAGCCTTCATAGTCCTTGACAGAGATCTGTTGAACATAATCCAAAAATACATCTAAGAGTACTTGAAAAATTCATGTTTGACAAAGGAGAAATTTTAATTCAGTGAAAAACCATGACTTATTTAACAAATGATATCGGAAAAATTAGTTTTACATCTGGGAGAAAATTAAAGCAAACCCATTCTTCCACCAGATACATAAAGAAATTTCAGAACTAAATATTTAAATGTAAAACATAAAATTCCTACACAATATACGATTTAAGGAGACTTTTTTTACAATGGATAAAAACTCGGTAGTTGCAAAAGAGGAAATAAACTTCCTTTGAGCTATAAATTTTTAAAATAAGTAATTTTGTACCATGTAAGATACGAGAACCTAACAGATGAATAAGAGATTTTAAAAATATCACACAAGAATTAACATATAATATATATGACATAATAAAATTCTGACAAATAGCCAAGGAAGAGATAAACTACCCTGCAGAAAACATACTAAGGATATAGAAAGGCAAGTTGCAGAAGATTATCATTCAAATAACATAAAATGCATTAGAAAAATATATCCAACTACAGTAGCAGTAAGGGAAATATAAATTAAAGTTACAATATCACCTGATTCCTATAGCATTGGCAAACATTAAAAATTATCTTATCTCTTACAGATAAAATGTAAAGGAAACTTACTCTCATATGCTTTTGGGGGGAAATCTGACTTCTCACAACTCTATCAGAAATCTTTTGGAAAACAATCTATCACCAACTATTAAAATTAAGAATATCATACCTTTTCAGGGTGCCTGGGTGGCTCAGTGGGTTAAGTCTCTGTCTTCAGCTTGGGTTATGATCTCACTGTTCATGGGTTCAAGACCTGCATATGGTTCTGTACTGACAGCTCAGAGCCTGGAGCTTACTTCAGATTCTGTGTCTGTCTCTCTCTCTGCCCTTCCCCCACTCACGCTCTGTCTCTCTCGCAAACAAGTATATCATACCCTTTCAAACAGCCACATGAAGACATATGTATAAATGTTAACTGCAACACTGTGGATAGTGTTAAAATTGCAAACAAATTGAAATGCCCATCATCCAGGGAATACTGGACAATTTACAATACCCCCAACCATGACATATTATGTAGCAAATAAAAGAATGAATGACAACTAAACCTCTGAATTTGGAGAAACTTCCAAATGCCATTGTTAAATGAGAAAAAACAAAATGCAGAAAACTGTGTCTATTTCAATGTGATTATTACTCACAACCATGTATACTTTATATGCTTATATAAGCATGAAGAAAGTAAGAAGAATGTGTTGTTAGTATGGGATACTTATGTGTAGACAGAGTATCTGGGTGATGGCAATGGAGAGGGATGAGAGCTGGGGGTAGAAGTTCAACAAAAAAAATATAGGAGGATATACAGTATGATAACATGAATTTATGGAATATGTGTGCGCGTGTGTGTGTGCATGCATATGTGAAAACTTGAACCATCAAACACCAGAAGACTGTTTGAATATCAGAAAGTAATGGGCTCTCTAAATCATAGTATTAAAAGGGGGTAATGTATTCATTTCAATTAAATAACCTGGCTTCAAATTTTGCCTCTGCCAGTTACTAGCCATGTCACTTTAGATTAATTAAATAACCCCCTAGAGCCTCAGTTTGTTAATTCATCAAATCTAACTAGAAATGCAATCCATCACTACTCTCATGGCATTGTTACAAAGATCACATTCTACAAGGTACGTCCAACTTTAATAAATTGTAAAATTTGCACTGTACAACTGTTGTTATTATTGCGTTACAATTATACAAATTATAGATTTTGTCATGATACTTTCCATAGTCACTAAAGCAACCACTAAATAGAAATTATCCAGACTTACTTTTGAAGTAAGGTAATTAGGTCACCAGAATGAAAACCAAAAATGATAATCATAGACATACAACCAGGCAGTATGGTACCATAAGCTTTTCCTACAACTACCACGATGACCATCATCACTCATTCCCAGATTTTAGAGTAAGTGTAGGTCAGCCTAAACTTCCTCCTTTAGAAATGTAGATCATGTACAATTGTTCCCCTTTTTCCCTATTTATTTATTTATTTATTTATTTATTAAATTTTAGTTAACATCCAGTGCAATATTGGCTTTAGGAATAGAATTCAGTGATTCATCAGTTTGCATACAGCACCCAGTGCTCATCACAAGTGCCTCCTTAGTGCCCATGATCCGTCTAGCCTGTCTCCCACCCACCCCCTCCATCAACCCTCAGTTTGTTCTCCATCATTAAGTCTCCTGTGGTTTGTTTCCCTCTTTCCTCTCCCTCCCTCCCCATCTATTCATCTGTTTTGTTTCTTAAATTCCACACATGAGTGAATTCATATGGTATTTGTCTTTTTCTGATTGACTTATTTCACTTAGCATAATGCATTCTAGCTCCATCCAGGTCATTGCAAATGGCAAGATTTCATTCATTTTAATGAATTACTCAATGTGAGTAATATTCCATTACATGTATATACCACATCTTCTTTATCCATTCATGAGCCAATAGACATTTGAGCTCTCTCCATAGTCTGGCTATTGTTGATAATGCTGCTATAAACACCTGGGTGCATGCACCCCTTCAAATCTGTATCTGAATCCTAAAAATCCTATCTGTATTTTTGTTTCCTTTGGGTAAATACCTAATTGTGCAACTGCAATAGGGTAGTTCTATTTTTAGTTTCTTGAGGAACCTCCATACTGTTCTCCAGAGGGTCATGCACAGTTTGTATTTGACCCTGTATATGAGAAAATTATTTAACAGACATTATTTTTTCTGACTCTATAATACTACACCTCAAGGGCGGTCATTGGGAAGGGAGGCAGCACATCTCAGGGCATGTTCTCTCATGGCCACTGGTACCAGTGGCTGGGCTGCTCAGCCCCAAGCAGTGTCAAGGGCAATGGCACCAGCAAGGTAGGGTGGAGTAGTAATGAAGAGGCTAAGTACAGCACAGCAGTAGGAAATCTTGCTCTGGAGACACATCAGGGGACTGGTTATCATCACAGAGGCAGGGCTCTTGATGCTCTGGGTGAACAAGGGTTGTTACAGGTCAGCAAACAAAAGATGGTTGTTTTTGAAGTGATCCCTTCTGGACCCTCACACTATCTCATATTGCCTCATATGACTTGGAGAAATACTGGTTACATTATACAATATTTCTCCATTTTTGTGTTCTGAGACAGAATCTAAATGTGCATAAGCCATTATTTCTTAAAGACTTCTAAATTTTTAGGGCGAAAGAGTTCCTATGTATTCAACATATTTTTCACTTGGAAGCAAAGCACAGTAGATTAACTTACATAGTGCTAGCGGTAATATTTAGAGTTAATGAAAGAATCAGCTTTCATTTCTTAAAGTTATTTCTCCAGGATGACAAAAAATGATTGCTAATATATTATCTAGCTTTAGACTACATTTTTTTCTTGTCAGTGACAATGAAAGCCTACTGATTTTTATATGGAGCAGGCTTAAAAAGATGTTTTCCATATTCTTAATTGAATTTGGTGATTATATAATCATCTCTCCTCTAAGGAAAACCAATAGCACTATATATTTTTTTCCCCACTCTCTGAACTAAACTCCTACAATCAAACAGGGAGAAGGCAGGGCAAAAGTGTATATTCATTTATAAGTAAAATAAATTGAACCTTGACTTATTAGGAAATGCAATTTGAGAATAGAAAAATTACTTGCTTCATATAATGGCTTGCCATTTCTCATCCTTGCATAAATTTGTTCCTTTTAAACTCTTAGCTTTTAGGCCTTGGCTGCTCTCATTACATTTAGGAAAATTGTCTTCAATTACATGACCCCAAACAAGGCCCTGGGCTCTTTACAAATCCATTTCTAATGTGTCTATCTTTATGCTGTACCTGAAGGACTCTTGTATCCAAGACTGAATAGAACTGCATAATGGCAGAGAATTATTATTCCCAGTATCTTAGACACCAAATGAATAGTAAGGTGAAACAGAATTCTTGTGTTATATAAAACTGTCCCTGAGAAGCTAAAATACAAGATTTTCCAGATCTCAAGAATCAACCCAGTTTCTCCTACCCCATAATCTTTGTTACCTTAGGGACTCATAGTATGGGCTATCCACAGATTTTTTACATTTATGCAACACAAATGTATTAAACACCTACTATGTGCTAGCCACTGATCCATGGATGGGGCTAGAGAATGAGCAAGGTATATGGAATTGTTAATAATTACATGTGACTCAGTGTTACTCTTTATTGATTATATTTCCATTTGTAGCTCCCAGAAAGAAATAATGGCATACGCTAGTTTTGATTCATTTTTAAAATGAGATGCAGTACTTATTTTTATGACTTCAACACATGCTAAAAAGAAAAGAGTAAATGTAAGATAAAATGCTGTATTTACCTGACATTACATGCTGTTCAGTTCCTTAGCTTTTACTTCTTGTTGGACCTCTTAAGCCACTGAGAGGAACAAAAGAGAATTGAAAGAAGCATATCCTTAGCCCTTTACTGATTCAAGTATAATTCAAAACTCTCAAGTTATAGGCCCCAAATATTGCTTCCAAAGGCAGAAAGCAATAAATTGAGGAGAGCAGTCATCTTGGAGTTAGGTAAAGTTGTTTGTTGTTGTTGTTACTATTTGTTTTGTGTTGTGTTTTACTATACACACTTTTTAATCCTTTCAATGAAAAATAAAATTCTAGGCTTTCTTGGAGTGTATCCCTATTGGGAAATTAAAATGTGGGCATAAATAAATGTGTAAAAAGATGTACCTTGCATTAGTGCTTTTAACAGTGAAAACTACAGGTACCCTCATAGTCCATCACGGGGTCAGATTCATAAATGTTGGTGTGACTGTACTATAAGGTGCTATGCAGAATTAAAATTGTGCTACATTTGAATTGTGGCAGACTGTATTAATGTCTTCAATTTTTCACATCTCCTTGTACTCATTTCCCCACACTGATTCTAAGCTCGGCTTCCTACTGTCAATAGGACAGTAGCAAATGTGATGCGAACAGAGTTTTGACTGAAACTTCTTGTATGCTTCTTCATCAATTCTTGGATCCCTGCCTCCAAGATTATAACATGCCTGAGCTAGCCTCTTGAAAAATGTGAAAGATCCGTGGAGGAAAGCCAACTTTTCCAGTTGAGGCCATTATACACCAACAAGCTCCTCGCCTACTTGTCAGCAGATGCATTCAAAAACCAAACCAGGATCAGCCTAGATCAGAGGAACTATACAGCTAAACAAAAGATGCAGCAGAAATAACAAATGCCTGTTGTTTTAATTCACTAAGTTACGGGGTGCTTTGTTACACGGCATCACCATGGCGACAGGTAATTGAGAAATATACTAGCACATAATAATCTCAAAGATACATAATTGAGTCATAAAAGTCAGTCACTGGAAAATGATTATAGAATAGTTGTGTTACGTAAAAAATAATCTGAGTCATGTATTTTTTTAAAAGCTAATCTGGAAGGATAGAAACCAGTGCTGACAATATTTACCACGAGGGAGTAGATTATGAATAAAGGATAAAATGAAGTCTTGCCTTTAAAATCTGTAATCTTTATTGATTAATTTGTTTTCTTAGTGAGCATATTTTAATGCACTACTTATGTAATGTTAAGAACACCTTCAAAATAAAGGATAGCTATAGGAAACCACCACAACAAAACAGATTTTTCTCTCTTCTGAGCTCATTTGTTAAAAGAATCTTATGCTGTGGATGATAAATATTTTCATGAAATTTCATCTGATTTGCAGAACACCCTGAAAATCTAGGAACTTGAAAGAGACTCTTCAAGGAAAGCATATGGTAAATAGGTAGACAACAGAAAGTGGGCGCAGAAGAGTAGATCCCCTTTTACTGAGTTGCTGATACAATTTAATTGTGGCTTTAATTTTGACAGATGGGCACCAATAGACACAGAAAACTCAAAATCATCTTAAATGACCTTGGAGACTCAGCACTGTCGATAACTGGATATAAATGCTATTTCCTTGATTCCAGAATTGTCCCCAATACAGTTTCAAAGACATGTATCATTTCATGGCACCTCATTCTAAAGTTATCCCTATTAAGGGAGCTTCCATTAAGAAAGCTGCTATTGGGGCGCCTGGGTGGCTCAGTCAGTTAAGCATCCGACTTCGGCTTAGGTCATGATCTCCCAGTTGGTGGGTTCCAGCCGCACGTCAGGCTCTGTGCTGACAGCTCAGAGCCTGGAGCCTGTTTTGGATTCTGTGTCTCCCTCTCTCTCTAACCCTCCTCTGCTCACGCTGTCTCTCTCTCTCAGAAATAAATTAAAAAAAAAAAAGAAAGAAAAAAAGCTGCTATGGTCTGAATGTTTGTGTCCCCTCCCCCCAAATTAACATGGTGGAATCCTAATGCCCAAAGTGATGATATTAGGAGGTGAAGCCTTTCGGGGTGCTTATATCAGGAACGTGGAGGCTTAACAGATGTATTAATGCTCATACAAAAGAACTCCCAAAAGTTACCTCATTTCCTGCACCACGTGAGAATAAAAGGAGTAATATGGGACCAGGTAGAAGGCCCTCACCCAACCATGCTGGCACCTGGCCTCAGACTTTCAGACTCTTAAACTGTGAGAAATAAATTTCAGTTGCTTGTAAGCTACCCAGTCTGTGGAATTTTTTTTTTTAGTCATCCAAGCAAACTAAGACAGAAATCATAGCTTTTGGGCTAGAGAATCGAGTATTTGAGTTCCAATTTGGCCACTTTTTTTCCAACCTTTCTGAGCCTAAAAGTTTTACCTGTAAAGAAGAATTTAATTCCATGCTCTCACAAGACAATTGTGAGGATTCAGTAAGGTATGTAGGGGAGAAAAAGGTTTGCCTCAAACCTTTAAGAGTGTTGTCTGCTGGGTCTCAAAACTAAACTGACAAAGACAGATTAACAGGAGAAAAGCATACACGTGTTTTATAAATTTTATGTGACGTGGGAGCCTTCAAAAGGGAAGGGCAACCTGAAGAAACAAGCAGACCTGAGTATTTTCATGCTAGACTTGATGAAGAGTGGATAGTCATGGAGGAATATGATAGGTTAAAGTCTGAGGCAACTGCAGTAAACTGAGAGAACTTAGCAAGACCTATTTATTAAAGTTCGTGGTCTTCCAAGATAAAGATGCTCCTTTTCTCTGGGTCCAGGGAAGGCATCTCTCACATGGGGCTTTGTGACCTATTTCTAGGGAGAAGAAGGTGTGGGAGGTCTGCTTCTGCTGTTTTCTCAAACTCCTTCAACCCAAAATATTCAATAAGCCAAGGTGTCATGTTTTAGGGTGACATGTCCTGAAACCCATCATATTCCTTCCCCCAACATATAAATAAATAAAATTATATTATGTAAACATCTTTGAGATCCACCAATAAAGCACACAAGCACACAATCACCCATGTGATAGAAGATTTTATTACCAGAAATTATTTTTCTGCCCCTTAACATCATCCCTTCTCACTTATAAATGGATCACTGAAAGTTTGCATTAGAGAATCATTTAATCAGTTTAAAGAAGGTTCCCTTCAAAAATCTAAAATCCCCAAGAGGAGAAAGTAAAACCTTAACAAATGAGTAATGAATCTGTCCTTTACTAAATACGTAATCGTGACCACCATAAACAACTTTGCAAATTTACAGGAATCAAATTAAGATACTGCATATGGTAATGCCTAGCACAATATCTGGCTGACAGTAAGAGAGCAATAAACATCCTGTTGGTCATGACAAATATAGTCATGTAACAGTAGATTCTGAAAGTCTTTATGACTCAAGAAAAAAAAGCAGCAGCTTACCAAAGGTATGTGTATCTAAAACATCACTACCACAAGGAGCTGTGAGACAAATCTCTACTGACATCCTCCCGTCTCCCATGTACTATAATAGGCCCCAACAATTCAAAGTTAAGTAAAATCTAAGAAGATTTCTCCCCCAAATTCACTATCTAGGTCAGAAAACAAAAAGGCTAAGAAAATAAAGCCATTAGGGGCATCTGGCTCAGTCGGTTAAGCGTCCGACGTCAGCTCAGGTCAGGATCTCATGGTTCATGGGTTCAAGCCCCGCGTCAGACTCTGTGCTGACAGCTAGCTCAGAGCCTGGAGCCTGTTTTGGATTCTGTGTCTCCCTATCTTTCTGAGACTCTCCCCTGCTCACGCTGTCTCTCTCTCTCTCTCTCAGAAATAAATAAAACATTTTTTTAAAAAAGAAAAGAAAGCCATTAAACAATGTATTAAATGCAGTAACACAGTTATATCCAGGTGCTATGCAATCAGTCCACACAACAAAGCCAGATTTCTGGACTAGGGCTGTCCAACATGGCAGCCACATGTGGCTAGTGTGACTAACAACCTGAATTCTTTTATTTTATTTTATTTTACTAATTTCAATTTAAATAGCTGCATAAGTCTGGTTTCAAATTTAAACCTGCCCATTACTACAGAAATTTGTATTGGACAGTGCTGCTCTAGACTAGGGGTTAGCAAGCTTTATCTCTAAAGGTCAAATAGTGAGTATTTTAGACTTAGTCATAGTCTCTGCCACAACTACTCAACTCTGCTATTACAGTTCAAAAGCAGCCACAGACAACACATAAATGATGTAACAAATACGGGTAGCTACATTCTAATAAAACTTTATTTAGGGACACTGAAATTTGACTTTTATATGATTTTTACACATCACAGTATTCTTCCTTTGATTTTTTTTTGAATCGTTCAAAAACTCAAAAACCATTCCTAGCATTAGGTCATACAGAAACAGACGCTGAGCCTTGACAGTCAAGGAACACATTCCAGAGGGATTTTATTACACTGAAACCTGAGGAACCAGAACTCAGCAGGGCAATAATGGTCTAGAGGAGAAGGCAGAAGAGGGCGAGGTGGGAAAGGGGAAGGAGAAGAAAGAGGGAAAGAAGGAGGAAGAAGAAACACACAGAGAGAAAAGGATGAGGGAGTATAACACACTGCGAAATACAAGCAAAACTGGTAGATAAGGCAGGATTTTGAGTGGCTGGAGATAAACATGGGCAGAAGAGACAAGAAGTGATGTATCTCTGCAATGTCCCCTCTTGTTGCTATTTGAGTTCAGATAAATAGTCAAACCTGCATGATTATATTAGGCTCTATTTGGCATAAGATTAACTTAGAGGGACAGGGACAAGCCAGGCGGGCAGCATCAGGCATCTTTCGTCAGCTGTCCTCACGGCAGGACAGACTTTAGTCTTCTTTGAGCCCATCTCAACCAACACTCAGGTGCCAAAGAATAAGATCTCATTGGTGGATGTGGGTGTCACATCAGTTTGGTGGCCCCATGACCCACATGGAAACCACTATCTCTTGTAAGAGTCCTAAGAGACATAGATTCCAGGGACCCGAAGAGGCATGTCCAGTTACATGCATCACCACACTCACGTAGCCCAGAGCCATGGTCTCCTACCCACAATCCCCCGAGACCAGACACAGTATAGCAACAGCGACCCATTTTACCATTAGAAATATTGCCCAGTAGGGGCACCTGGGTGGCTCAGTCTGTTGAGCTTCCAACTTTGGCTCAGGTCATGATCTCACGTTCGTGGGTTCGAGCCCCTCATCGGGCTCCATGCTGACAGCCAGCTCAGAGCTTGGAGCCTGCTTCAGATTCTGTGTCTCCCTCTCTCTCTGACCCTCCCCTGTTCATGCTGTCTCTCCTCTCTCAGAAATAAATAAAACATTAAAAAATTAAAAAAAAATATTGCCCAGTAACATAGGTGACATTCCACCTTTATCGGGTTTCGGGGGGTGGAGGGAGTACTTGGTTCAAAGCTATCTTGTAAAATGGGAAAAAGTTTTGTTAACTCTTTATTCTCAGCCTAAGATGAAGGAACTTGGTCTTATCTTATAGGCAACAGAAATGAATCCAACCAAACTTGCACTTTAGGAAAAACATTGTGGTAGCGATGTGGAAGACAGACTGAAGACGAATGGGAGGCTTGGGGTTTGAGAAACCAATAAAGAAGTGGTTATAATAATCACTAGGATCATAAACTAGGGCAGAAATAATAGAAAAGTGAAAGGAGTTGATGGCTAATTCAGGAGAGGAGGAGCAAAAGAAGCATATGTCAAAGGTAGCTCCCACATTTCTGGCTTTCGTGACTTTCAGTCACTAAAACAGAAAATATGGAGCAAGGAATCCTGCCAAAAGTTGCCTTTATAAGAGAAAATGAATAGCAACTCAGCACCATTTACAAATGAAAAACACAAAGCAATTGTGATTTATATATCTTATGTGATATCTTGACCTGGAAAGAATGCTTAGTTTTCAACTTATAGCTATCTAAATATAGAAAGGAGTGCTACGAAATACATTCACCTAAGTCAGAGCATTTTATATGAGAACTAAGGGAAAATGAGATTTTGCTATTCAACTGCTTACCTGCAGAACTCTATAAATCCAACCCATCTGATGCAGTAGCTTAGAGGTTCTCTCATTAATAAGATGATGGATGTGACGCCGAAGGGAAGAACATTCCTGGGGCTTAATTCATGTGTTGTGTACACCCCAAATCTTGGTGTTTTTCCTATATAAGCCATATGTTTTGCACTTGAAACACATATTTTTATAATAAGAGATAAGACCGATCACTGCCTTAAAGAGGCAATGAAAAGTGTAAATTTTTAAAAAATTTTTAATGTTTATTATTGAGGCATAGAGAAACAGAGGATGAGTGGGGTAGGGACAGAGAGAGAGGAAGACACAGAATCCAAAGCAGGCTCCAGGCTCCGAGCTGTCAGCACAGAGCCTGAAGCGGGGCTTGAACCCACAAACTGTGAGATCACGACCTGAGCTGAAGTCGGACGCTCAACTGACTGAGCCACCCAGGTACCCCAAAAAAGTGTAAATTTTTTAAAAATAGGCAATATTCTCCTTCTAGACCACAGTTGCTTAGATTAATACTTTCCAACTAATTTCCCAACATGAAATACATATAACATGGTCATGTTTGTGAGGAATTCTAGAATAAATGGGGAAAACATTTCCATTTTGAATCTGACAGCCCTAGAGTTTACTGGTTTGGGGGCTGTGCATGAAATCACCCATGTAATCTTCGCTTTCTGGTATCTCCCCAGCTTTCATTTCATTTGCAATCCAAAGCCAACCAAACAATCTGTTTGAGGAAGGATTATTTATAGCCTGGTGTGTCTGGGCTTTGAGAAATATCTCTGAACAATTTCTAAACCTGTACTTTTTCTATTATTGCTCCATGTGTAATGCATTCTATGCCCTGAATAGCAGAAAGACAAGAGAGTAGAGTTGGTTTTTAAAAAAAAAAAAAAAAAAAGTCTCCTTTCAATCAATCCTTCGCATCAATCAAATAGTCCTTCATGGATTCTAGAAGGATGGACAGAACTGCTTTCCTTCAGGCAGGTCATCTATTATTATCCACGGAGTCTACCTAGAATGCCTTCTCTACGCTATTCAACTTGTGTCAACAGATTCTTAACAATCCAAGGAGGATTTCTATGCTTTTTCTCAGGGTCACTCAGAAAAATGTCACCTTTGCCTGGCAGTTCATATTTGAATGGAAAGAAAGTACAGTCCATAACTTTTCCCAAAGTCCTCCTGACAGCTAACATATTACATTATTTGAGTTTGCACAGATAGGTAGAGCAATCTTTCACTACAGATTCACGCCACATCAAAACCCATAAATTGCCCCACTCAGTTCAACCTATCTGCCTATTACAAAGCTGACAGTCCCTCATTTTAAACGGTAAATATTTCCAAAATTTCTCTTTTCTCTGTTCTCCGTGATAAGGATGTTGCTATGTCCTAAAAGCAGTTGCTCACTTAGCTTCTTTTCCTCCCTTGGGTGGTGAAGATACTGTCTCAATCAGACTTACTTTTTCATTATTTTCTTTTGGTTATTGTTGTAGCATCTGAAAAAATGAAGAGAAGGAGAATGCAGAAAGCAGGAAAAGCATTGGAAGAATTCAGAAGAGTCACTAATTCCAAAATATAATAATAAGTTTTTTAATCTGGGAAAGAATGGAGATTGAGACAAAGATCTACATTGAGGTTCGTGGCACGTGTCATTCCTGGCGCTGCATATTGGCACAATCACAGCCCCTTCTCACAAACCTCAAGGTTTCCTGAGGCTTTACTCTTCCTCACCCTTTGTATCCCCATTTATATCTTACAATGAAGGATGGCTGCCCAGGTCAGCAACTGTCACGGCTGAGTAGCAAACATTCCTGAGCTGTTACTCTCGGCCACCACTGATGTAAACAGAGGGCTCCGTCGCTGCAGGTGGGAGTCTGTAGACCACCAGGCAATGCCTGGGCACCGTAAGAACGCTCCTGCACAATTCTTCCAAAACAGGTAAAGTAGGGGGCGAATGATAAATTAAAACCTCATGAAATCCCTTTCCCCTCTTAGAAGCAAATCGGGCTATTCCTATCAGCCATGTTTCTAATCTCTATCAACTTGATGCTTTAACATCTGTCCTACAGGAATATGCTGGACATGGCTTCTCCTGGACAACCGGACAATTCATCAGTCATCTTGCTTTGGTCTCCTGCTGCTCTCAGCATCTCCTCCTACCCTCCATCCCCTTCCCTGGAAGCAGACCTCCCCGGGGTGGCGGGGGAGGGGGGGTGACTTTTCATATACAAACTAACCAAGCCAGAGTCCACACTCCCAACCACCCTCCTTACTGGATTATCACACTCCAGGCCACTATCACCTGCCTTAATCACCCCAAGGCCAGGCACCAGACATCTAGGGACGGTCCTTCTGCCCCAGAGCCTGGTGAAACCATTCACACTAGCCAATCCTAAACCTCTTTAGGCTAACCTATTCATTGCTTCCTGGAGAAGCCTCAAAACATAGGCTCTTGCTCACAGTTCCCCCTTCCCTCTGCCCATGAGCAACCCCAACACTTCCCTCTGTAGTCCCCACACGGCATGGCACCCCTCCTATGGGGAATTGTGGGTAATAAACTTTTTAATAACAACCGTTTCCAGAACTGTTAGTCTTACTAAACCTTCAATTTTCCATTAACACTGTCTATTTTAGGACAGTCACTCTCACTATAATATTGCACTGAGAAGAGAGTAATCATAGTGACTGGAAGAGAAATGTGTAAGCCAGGCATTAAAGCTAACATGTCCCTCCCTCATAACTGTCAACTGGAAGGAAAGGCTGGCAGAGAGCAAGCTATTCCCAAGTGGCTTTGAGGCATTACTTCTTTCTTCAGGAGGACAGGGTAATGTATCAAGAGTCAAGCCTCTCAAGTCTTAGCGAGCCCAGACTGGCTTCAATACTTCGCTAATTTATTTGACCATCTCCTGGACTGGATAACACGAATAAGATAATGGCTCCAAACCCACGGTGTGCGTGAGAAGTAAGCACTGTGAAGTTCCTGTTACAGTGCTGGACACACAGTAGGCATATTCAATAAATGGTAAATATTGCTATTGGTGTTATTAACATCATCATAACTATTTTTTTTTAAATTTTTAATGTCTTCCTCGTTGCTGGCCTCAGATTTCTGAAGTATTTCAAAATTTTTAAAAATGAATGAGTCATCAATCAAAAAACCACAAGATTTGCCATCACTCACAAATATTCTGATCTGTTTTCATAATAACAAGGCTGCTTGTCACATTACAGCCAATATGAGCTGTAAAGTGTTCATTCTGAAAGGGACAATGATTGTGATAAGAAACCATCAGGCATTCAGTAACAAAAAGGCATAAACATACCATGAAATCTTTTCATAAAACATTTCAGTATCAATGAATCTGAATTAAAAATATCACAGCATACAGAACCTACATATGTATAATATTGGTGTGATGTCTGATGGTTTCAATACTGTGCTGGTTAATGTATGTCAACTTGACTGAACGGTGAGGCACCCAGATATTGGTAAAAGATTCTTGGTGTTTTCATGAAGGTGTTTTGGGATAAGATAAACATGTAAAATGGTAAACTGAGAAACATGTAGACTGAAACGTGTCAATTGGCAGACTGACCTCCCAAATGTGGCTAGGCTTCATCCAATCAAGCAACGGCCTGAACAGAACAAAAGAGTAAAAGAGGCCTGTCCCAACCCTGAGTAAGAGAGAATTCCTCTTGCCTGACTGCTTTCCAATGGGACATTGACTTTGAACTCAAACTGAAGCATCAGATCTCCTGGGTCTCTAGCTTGCTAATTCACCTGCAGATTTTGGGGCATGTCAGCTACCATAATTATGTAAGCCAATTTTCTAAAATATATATATACATATATATATATATATATGCTTTTGTTTCTGTTTCTCTGAAAAAAATCAGACAAATACACATGCACAAAGGATGGAATAATAATGAGAAGAAATAATCACAGAAAGTTTACTATGTGCCAGACACTGTTCTAAGTTCTTTCTAGAAATCTCCTCACTCCTTACAAACAATCTGATGCACCAGGTACTACTGATATTTGCAGTAGGAAAAACAGAGGTAAAGTAATAGCTTAAAAGCAGCTTATACAACCAGAACTTGAACCTCCACCCTGTGGCTCCAGTATTTGTGCCTCCACTTCCTCTGCTTCCTCTATTTGTGCCTCTGTTGCCACGGGGGACAGTTCTGTGTGACTGCAGCCCCATAATCTTGCCTTTTTAAAATGACTGGTAGTGGGGTGCCTGGGTGGCTCAGTCAGTTGAACTTCGGCTTCCCTCAGGTCATGATCTCATGGTTTGTGGGTTCGAGCCCGGTGTCAGGCTCTGTGCTGACAGCTAGCTCAGAGCCTGGAGCCTGCCTCNTCCCATATTTTCCTAACCCACGCCTAGTATTTAATAATTGTCACTTCTTTGCCCCACTATGAACAAAATCTTTATTCTACTTTCATAAACCTAGACTACAGTAACCCACGAGTATTTCTCCTCACCAGAAAGCAATGCGCTTCTATGTTCTTTTATCCTTTGCTCTTGTGTTGATATATCTCACGTACACTTTCAGAATTAGCAGTAAACATAAAAGCAACTTGGTTTTAATATCCCCATTTTTAACAACTTACACATGCTTGCCATGTTGTAAAACAAATTTTCATAATTTCGTTATCATGATAAAATGAAAAAGAACTTCCATTCTGACATTTAAAGTAATAGGCCTTCTCTAAAAATAATATACCTTTTCTAAGAGCTCTAACTTTAGCCTCACTGATGTGACAGGTTATTTTGTTATTTTATTCATACTTTATGTGGGAAATTTACTTGCCAGTTGAACTATATACAAATTGCATTGTTCATTATTCCTTATAAAACAGAAACTACAAGAGCTAATAATTTTTGTACCAGGTGAATTGATATCAGTAGCAGTAATGTTTTGTGTACCTTGCACTTCTTTACAGAAAGCTGATTACTTTAATATCATTAGTACATTTTCATCCAGAGAGCAGTCAAAGTCATATCCATAAGTTAACCTGTCTGCAACTAAGGAAATGCCAATGTTTTTCCTTCACCTTTTTATTCTTGCTTGGCTTCAATGTGAATCTGGATATATAAGCAAATATAATCCTTTTTTTAAAAAACAGCTTTACTGTGGGGCTCCTGGGTGGCTCAGTCAGTTGAGTGTCCAACTCTTGATTTTGGCTCAGGTCAGGATCCCAGGGTTGAGGGACTGAGCCCCACATCAGGCTCTGTGTTGAGTGTGGAGCCTGCTTAAGATTCTCTCTCTCTCTCTCTCTCTCTCTCTCTCTCTCTCTCTCTCCCCCCACACACACACACACTCATGCTCACTTTCTCTCTCTCAAATTAAAAATTAATAGATTTAACAGCTTTACTGAGATATAAATGACATACAAAACACCGCACATTTTTAACTATATAATGATATGTTTTGACATAGGTATACACCTGCAAAACAATCCTCCTAATAAAGATAATAAACATCACCTCCAAAAGTTTCCCTCTGCCCCTTTGTAAATCCGTCCCCCTTTTCAGCACTCCTTCCATCACCAAATGTGGTGCACAGACTCCAAGATGGCCTCCTATTATTCATGCCTTTGCATAATCTCCTCCTCTGGAGAGTGGGCCGCACCTGGGACTTGTTTCTAACCAACAGAATTTGCAGCCATGATGGGATGGACACAATTACATGTGCAGAGTAATGTACATGGTTTGTAATACACGTAATATCTCCCTGCTAGCCTTGAGAAAGCAACAGGCCAATTTGTGAGCTTCCATATGGAGAAGACCATGAGGCAAGGAACTGAGGGTGGACTCCAGCCCCCAACCAGAGAGAAACTGATGCCTCAGTCCACTAGCCGGTGAAGAACTGAATGCTACTAACAATTGCATGAATATGGCAATGAATTGCATGAATATGGCAGTGGATCCTTCCTCAGACTAGCCTCAAGTAAGAACCCAGTCCTGGCCAGCACCTTGAGCACAGCCTTATACAGGACCCACAGTTACATGGGGTAACTTTTATCCTACAGAAAATATAAGATAATAAATATGTCACTTTACGCTGCTGAATTTGGGGTAATATTGTTACACAGCAATAGATAACTAATATATCATGCAACCACTGATCGGCTTTTTATAACTGTAGATTAGTTGTATTTTCTAAAATTTTATGTAAAAGAAAATACAGTATGAACTCCTTTGTCCACCTTCTTTCACTGAATATAATTATATGAGATTTATCCATGTTGTTGGCTGTATTAATGGTTTACTCCTTTCTGCTGTTGAGTGGTATTCTGTTATATGGATATGCCATTATTTGTCAGTCTATTCATCTGACAGTAGATATTTGGGTAGTTTCCACTTTGGGGCTATTATAAATAAAGGTGCCACGAGTGAATATTAGTGTGCAAGTCTTTGGCTATACATTTTCATTTCTTTTGGGTAAATACCTAGGAGTGGAATGGCTAGGATTGCATGATAGGTCTCAGTCTTTCACATCCCCACAGCAGTGTGTGAGATTTCCAGTTCTTTCACATCCTCACCGGCACTTGACATGCTCAATCTTTTGAAATGGTGTGTAGTTGTATCCATTGTAGTTTTAATTTGCATTTCCCTAAAGGTTAATGATATTTAACATCTTCTGAAATGCATATTTTCTATCTGTCTTCTGTTTAAAATTTTGGCCCATTTATTCAAAAATTGGGTAGTTTGTTTTCTTAGTAAATTACTGAGTTTTGATACTTCTTTATACATTCTTATAGACCTTTTATCAGACATGTTCTTCGCAAATATTTTCTCTCAGTAAGTCTTTTCATTCTCTTAATAGTCTTTCAAAAAGTAAAAAAAAATGATTTTGATCTTCAATTTATCACTTTGCTATTTTATGGATCAAACCAGACTATTCATCTCCAAACAGATCACAATTAGGAGGACTTTAACTAACTGGTGTATCTTTCTACTTAAAAAAACCATGTCACTTTTCAGGTTCTACCACTACCTTAAAACCTAATCAATCACATCAGGCTTCTGCAGCGACATGCTTTAACACTGTGACGCTTATTGCCAGTGTTTTTCATTTGCACTTCACATATGCAATTGAGTAGAGTGATTATCAATTCTTCTTATGAGAGCAGTGATCATGTCTTCATCTAGTCACTACTGTATCATAAAGACCTAAGATAGAGAGGCAAACCAAGAACTGGACTTTTAACTATAGAGAACAAACTGATAGTTACCAGGATGGGGGGGGGGATGGGTTACATAGGTGATAGGGATTAAGGAGTGCATCTGTTGTGATGAGCACTGGGTGATGTGTGGAAGTGCTGAATCACTATATTGTACACCTGAGACTAATATTATACTGTATGCTAGCTACCTGGAATTTACATAAAAACTTAAAAGAAATAAAGACCTAAGGTAATGCCTGGCAAATAATAAATGGTTGATAAATATTTGTCTTTCAAAATAAAACTTTCTTTTGTATTTCCAACCACTCCATGCTAGGTGGGGATCTGGTAATGTCAGTTGTACATGATGATGATGATTAGTAATAATAAAGAAAATTTAGAGAGAAAATGGAGTGAACTAGCAAAAGAAAAGAACAGGATTGGTGGGAAAATGCAGGGACTAAGTTTTGGGGGGACAATTTAATATACATACAAGGTCCATAATCAGTGACCTTGGTAATCATATGATACTGAATTAAACCCTGTTTTATACCATCTAGCACATACTAGATGATTTGTCCTGATTCTTGAACAAAATACTTAAACTCTATTTATATTTATCTATTCACATCTAAAAGTCATAGCACCTAAACTGTTAAAACTGCTAACTGATCTCAAACTACAGCTTTTGCTTCCCATCAGGTCAGATCAATATATATCTCCTGAGTGGAAATATAAGTAAGTGATTCCAATACAATGTATGAAAGCACAATGAGAAACAACTCCATGGACTTAAAGCCTGCATAGCAGGCAAATAACTATCTGGATGGAGTTATTTTCCAGGTTTTATCAGAAATATGTTCACATGAGTTTGGTATTAAAACTTTGTCATCTTACTAGAACTGTCCCAAAATCAAAAGGTTTAAACTATAATATAAGGGAATTTGAGAACACATTCAAGAGGAAAATAATCAACAGAATTCTTTTATCACCATCCACAGGGAGTCCTACCTCCCCTCAGGTAAAAAGTCCATACATTCTGTTGAAGAGCAATCGCATTAAAATCAGGTAGAGGAAAAGCATTCAGATTATTTTGATTGGATTTGTTAGAAGTTCAGTTATTACAAATTTTAAAAACAATATATGGAAATGTTACTTCCTTTAGTGGCAATCCAAACTTCCCTGCAGAGAAAAACCAGAAGGTTCCCTAAAAGTTTTTTAAAAATCCATAATTGACACCAAGTGGCTAATGAGGTGATTAAAAAAAATTACATGGCCAAGACCTCAATAAAGAGAGATATTCAAAGAGGCGAAGCTAGCATTTAAGGCTGTTTTCCCCCTCTGAATATTTTCTAATTCCAAAAGAGGTAGATAAGGAGAGAGTAGCTGAACAGGGCTTTGGAAAATTCATGAGGCTTAGGGACCAAAACTTGGAGTTCAAGACCAGCTCAAAAGGGACCATCAACATAAATACTTTTCCATGGCCTTCCCACCCAATTTGAGACTGTCACATCATCATAACTGAATTCCAAGAGGAAGAATCTCAAGAATAAAAATGCCAAGAGCCCCAAATGGAAGTTGCAAGGCTTCCTGTGACTTGCCTCAGTAGTCATGTGGCATCATTTTGGTCATATTCTACTGGCTGAAATTGAGTCACAGTGTCAGCCCAAACTCAAGGGTAGGAGACTACACAATGGTTTGAATGCTGGAGGATATGATTCATTGAGAGCATCTCTGGAAACTACTTCCTACAAAGGGACTTTAGGTTAAAGGAAAGTATGCTCCCAACTGATAACCAGCATCAACTGCCCACCATATGAGTGAGTCAGCAAGAACACCCATCCCAATTAAGCCTTCAGATGACTGTAGCCCTGGTCATCATCTGACTAGAACCATATAAGAAAACCCAAGTTAGAAGTCTCCAGGTAAGCCCAGCCACCACAGAAACATGGGAAACAATAATAAATCATTGGTTTGGGGCATTAAATTTTGTGATGATCTGTTATGCAAAAATAGAATACAGAAACATCTTTCATTGTCCAGATAACAAAAATGAGATTAGAATGTATGCTGTAGTGTCCAGGTAACAACTTAAAAGAACAGGGAAGTGACTATATAACTAAAAAGCCAATAAGGAGGGGTTGTAAAAATAACCAATCCAGATAAACTTAAGTGTATAGCTATTTTACAGCAGACCGATACTCTTGCAGCAAAAACTAGGAAAAAATTATTTGTATCAATTTTTAAAGGTACTAGGAATGTGTAGAAGCAAAGAATTAGACAAAATAAAATTCCAAGGAGAATTCTAAAGCGCAGTATCTAAGAGTGGAAATTTTCTCAGGGGAGCTAATAACATCCAGTTATTTCCCCTACAGGCCATGGGGAATTTCAGTTGTAGATTAAAAATGTAGTTTGTCCAAGCTTCAGGTTTACCTAAGCATAGAGCCTCTAATGGGGGAAATGTAAACTGGAAAAGTGTGGATAATAATTAAATAAATACTGTGGCAAATTGAAAACCTGAAGGAACTAGAACAATAGTTTATATATTCACAGGGCTGTTCCTGCATTCTGAGGCCATGATGGTATAAAGGAACAAAAGTTAAAATCTCCTAGAGGCAGACTGAGATTCTCTCCATTTCTAAATGCCTTGGAAACAAAAACTTGCTTCGAGGACATTGTCAACATTCCCTTTCAATATTTGCTACATTTTGAAAATATGCAGGGGGCATGGAGGAGGGCACTTGTGGGGATGAGCAGTGATTCACACCTGAGAAAATAAGATCATTCAGGCCCTAAAACAAACGTGAGCCAGAGATACACTGTGTAAGTAAAACTCAAACTCAGCTATAACTCAGTTCAACTCTGAACTGGATTGACAAGACTCTCGCTCTGTATGCTCAACAGAGGACAGAAGGAACCCTTTACACAAAGTTAAAAAATTAAGAGTAAATTAAATCCAAAGAAGTAGGTGGAAAAAGACTTTAAAAGAACGAAGATTACTAAGATAGAAAACAAAACTTAAATCATCAACGAATTTCAAAATCACTTCTATGAAAAGACAAATACCATTGATAACACAGCTAGCAAGTCTGAGGGAAAAAGCAAGACAGCTCAATAAGTATTTGAAAAGGGTGCATCACTACAGATCCAAACAACAAGTAAAAGACCTTAAGAGAACTTTGTAAACAATGTTATAACAATAATTTAGACATTTTATATGAAGTGGACAAAATCCTTGAAAAGTGCAACCTAACCAAACTAACACAAGAAGAAATATTGAATCTGACTTTTATAAAAATTTGAAATAAAATTCATACTTTTAAGCTGTCCACACAGAAGACTCCAGTTCCAGATGGCTTTAGCAGCAAATTCTACTAAATATGTATTTAGTAGAATATTTAGGAAAATAGATAGCAATCCTATATTCATTCTTTCAGAGAATTGGAAGTGGGAGGATGGTGAATGGAAGAAAGAAATAGCTAACTAGTTCTCCCACATCATATTATGACATTAGCATAACTGATACAAAAACATCATGAGGATATCACAATGCAGGAAAATTATTGGCCAATCTTACTAAGGAAAACAGATACAAAAATACTGAACAAAATAAATGCAATCTGAATCCAGTTGTACATAAAATGTACACACATTTTATGTATATACACATACATAATGTGCACACACATTTTATGTGTGTATCACACAATTAAATGGGTTTATTTCAAGAATGCACAGTTGGTTTAAACATAAAAATCAACGAGATTTATTTACTACATTAACAAAATAAAGAATAAAAATATTTGACCATCTCAATAGATGCAGAAAAATAATTTGATAAAACTCAACATGCACTTATCATTAAATAAAATGTATAACAAACGTAAAACAGAGAGCAACTGCTCTAAGCTAACAAAAGGGTGTTTACCTAAAAAAAATCCCCATCATACTTAAGACTGATACAGACTAAGCTTCTCCTCTGAGATTAGAAACAAGAAAAGGATGCTCAACTCATATTTCTTTTTTAAAAAAATATAGTTACTGTCAAGCTGGTTTCCTTGTAACACCCAGTGCGCATCTCAACAAGAGCCCTCCTCCATGCCCATCACCAATTTTCTCCTCTCCCCCACCCACCATCAACCCTCAGTTTGTTCTCAGTATTTAAGAGTCTCTTGTGGTTTGCCTCCCTCCCTCTCCCTAACTATTTTTTCCTCTTCCCTTCCCCTATGGTCCTCTGTTAAGTTTCTCCTGTTCCACACATGACAACTCATTATTTCAAGTCAATATTTTACCAAAGGTTCTAGACAGTATGGTAATGCAAGAAAAAAGAAATATCTGAAAAAGAGAAACAAATGTTCTTACTCAGAAATAACCTTATTGGATATTTAGAAAATCCAAAGGAGTCTACACTCTTATTATTAGAGTTAATAAATGATGTGTAAAGTTTGCTGGGTACATGACTAACATAGAAAGGCATTTCCATGTGACAGCAATAAAAAAACAGAAAATGAAAGTTTAAAAAGAATGATTTACAAAGGCAACAAAAAATACCAGAAATTCATAAATAAACCTAACAAAACATGTGCAAGACTTATATAAAACATTCAGAGAAATTTTATAAGAGCTAAGTAAATGGAAAAATTTTATCATGTTCAGAGTCTGGAAAACTCAATATAAAAGATGTCAATTTCCCATATGATGAATCTATGGATTAAATGCAATCACCAAAAATACTTCAATGCTTTTTTTCTAGAAATAAATTGATTCTAGGTATTTTATGAAAGCAAAGAGACAAGGGCAGTCAAAATGCCCTCAGAGGGGAAAAAAAACATTTTGAGAAGATTCACAATGCAAATATCACAACTTATTGTAAAGTTAAAGGAATGAAAGGGGCACCTGGGTGGCTCAGTCAATTAAGCATCTGACTTCGGCTCACATCATGATCTTATGGCCCATGAATTCAAGCCCCACATCAGGCTCTATGCTGACAGCTCAGAGCCTGGAGCCTGCTGTGGATTCTGGGTCTCCCTCTCTCTTTCTCTGCCTCTCCCTGGCTTGTTCTCTCTCTCTCTCTCTCTCCAATAAATAAATAAATAATAAAAATAAATCAGGCAATGAGAACATTGTGGTATTGGCATAAAGACACACAAACAAACTAATGAAACGAAAGAAATAATTCTAAAACAGACTCATCTATAAAAATACTTTACATATGACAAAAATGGTACTATATATTACTGAGGAAAGGACAGTCCTTTCAATAACTGGGTCAAGGTCAAGTGGATATCCTTGGGGTAGAAAAATAAAACTCAACATACAAAAAAGTTTAGGGTGGGGCACCTAGGTGGCTCAGTTGTTTGGGAGTCTGACTTCAGCTCAGGTCATGATCTCACGGTTCGTGGGTTTGAGCCCCATATCGGGTTCTGCGCTGACAGTTCACAGCCTGGAGCCTGCTTCGGATTCTGTGTCTCCCCCTCTTTCTCTACCGCTCTGTCTCTGTCTCTCAAAATTAAATAAATATTTTTAAAAAATTTTTAAAGTTTAGGGTGGACTGTAAAT
Source organism: Crocuta crocuta (assembly GCF_008692635.1). Classification (NCBI taxonomy): domain Eukaryota; kingdom Metazoa; phylum Chordata; class Mammalia; order Carnivora; family Hyaenidae; genus Crocuta; species Crocuta crocuta. The sequence continues at coordinate 7,329,139 of NW_027531522.1, forward strand.
CTAAGTGTAAAATATAAAATACTTCCAGAAGTCTTATTATATTTTCAGAATATTTTTAGAAGCATTTACATTATTTTCAGAATATTTCTAAGACCTTAAAATATGAAATTTTTTCTTACACAGAGACACAAACAAAGCACTAACCATAATGGAAAAGATAACTACATTGGACATTAAAATTAAAAACCTCTTTATAGCAAAAGACAACACTAAGAAATGAAAAGCCAAGTCACAGAGTGGGAGAAAGTCTCAGCAACAGTTACAGCAAAGCAAGTCACTCAAATGCAGATAGAAAGCCATTACATACATTCAGACAGCCTAATTTAGAAGTAGACAAAAACTAGAAAAGTCACTTCAGAAGAGAATGTCCAAATGAAGAACACATATGGGCAAAAAGTACTTAATCTGATTCTTACCACCATTAGTCACCAGAAACACAAAAATTAAAACTACAATAAAAGACCACTAGCCATCCACCCAAATGGCTAAATTTTAAAATGCTGACAGCGTCCGATTTTGTTGATGATATGAGAAAATAGGGTATCCTTAGGCAGTGCTGGAGAAAGTGTAAATTGGTAAACCATGATGCAAAATTGATGCAGATACTAAAGTTGCACACATCCTCTTACGATCCGGCAATTCCATCCTAGACATACAGATATCCAACAAAACTGCGTGCATATGTGCAGCAAGCGACAGGACACTATGTTCATGATAGGCATGGCTGTTGATAGCTAAAACAGGAAACAACCTATATATTCCCCCAAAAGTAGAAGAGATTGTGATATATTCATGTAACAGAATATATGAACTGAATTAACCATAGCTAGTCACGACAATTCAGACCTACCACACAGGCATATGAAATCAACAACAATAACAAGAAAAAGACCTATACAAGACACACCAAATATAGGATTCTAATTAGTAAATATACCAAAGCTAATCTAATAAAGGGGAAACCGAACTATAGTGTTAACGGTAAAGACTGTGATTCTTTTTGGAGAGGAAATAAAAAAATTGAGCGAGGGCACTAAAGAGTCTTATGTGATGTGGTATATTCAGGTCCTGGATAGTGTATAGACTTCATGGCAATTCATTCAGCTGAGCGCTTATGATTTGTTGGGTGTTTTGGATGGGTATGTCAGTAGAGAAACTTCAAGTCACATAGTTTGATTTGTTTTTAAAAAATAACACGTCTGACTTTAATAAATCAACTGAAGCAGTGGGGGTTGTAGGTAAGTGAGGAATCACGGGAATCTACCTCCAAAGTCAAAAGCACGCCGTGTACGCTGTATGTAAGCTAACTCGACAATAAATTATATTTAAAAAATAAAAGTAAATAAAAAAATAAATCAACTGAAATACTAAGTGAAGATTTATGAAATAATTCTTCTAGCATATATCATTTTGACAAAGGAATGTAAAAGCAAAAAGACAATAGGGCTCTAGGAGCAAGGAATGAAAGAGAGAGAGCTCCAGAGAAAGACAGCCTGCATTGGAAGACGCTTGTCACAAGGCCAGTCTATGAAATTTTCTATCAAACTATGACACAATAACATGAAAACAAATGGAAGTTTTCCAGTAATCAGTTAAGAAAGGTGTGTTTTACTTGCTTGTTTTCATCATCTACAGGAATCCATTTGACTAAGCCTAGTGACAAAAATGCCTAGGCACTTACTCTCTGGTATAGAATCACAAACTTTGGGGCAGAAAACTATCTACTTATTTAATCTTCACAAAAAGAAGTCACAATTGGAAAATAATATAATTTTGATCATGTCAATAATCTGATTGTATTCGATTTATTATTTGAACAATTACGTAAGGATTTGGCTTAATAAATACTGGAGAGAGAGAGGAGGGAGTAGAACTTCATTATTTAGCTGGAACTCTGTGTAATTCCTTAGTGGAAGTCTGTTTACACATATCAAGACTCCAGAACTCCAGGGCTTCAGATCTCCAACCAAATATGCCAGGCAAACATTTTTCATTTGCCAAAATAACAATGATAACATTTAATGTTCCTGACACTTTGCTACAGTAGAGATACAAAAATAAAATACGTGATAACATAACATTACAAAGTGTACTGTGTTTAAATGGAGCTACCCTTAGCTAATTAATCTCATGGAAAATAAACCTGTGATACTGTAGGAAATATATGCAAAGGCACGGAAGTTTAAATTTTTAGTTAATTTAAAGCAATGTATTTTCTTTTTTTTAAATTTTTTTTTTAACATTTTATTTATCTCTGAGAGAGAGACAGTATGAGCAGGGGAGGATCAGAGAGAGAGGGAGGCACAGAATCCGAAGCAGGCTCCAGGATCTGAGCTAGCTGTCAGTACAGAGCCCGACGCAGGGCTTGAACCCACCAACCGTGAGGTCATGACCTGAGCCGAAGTCCGACACTCAATGGACTGAGCCACCCAGGCACCCCTAAATCAATGTATTTTCATCGTATGTGAGAAATTTCCTTCTCTCCCAACCATTCTCCTACACGCATAAAAATCAAATTAATTGCATTTATGAAGCACTTTATAACTTCTAAATTTTAAGTTCAATACATTTCTCTATAATTTACATACTTCTTACTTTTCATTTGTATCCTATTTTTTAATAAGAATTTCAGCTTTTCATCACGAGAAGCTAGTTTGTTACCAGCAAGCAGAATGTCTTTAATAAATTCCATTTACTCAGAATGCAAAAATGTAAGGTTCTTGAGCACTAAATTCAACCAAAAAAACTAAGACTCAATATGTAAATTTATAAATCTTACTAAAAGTGATTAAACAAGATTTACATAAGAGGCGCCTGGCTGGCTCATTCAGTTTCTTTTTAAAAAAAAAAAAGTGTTTATTTATTTATTTTGAGAGAGAGAGAGAGAGAGCACGCGAGCGAGCACACATGTGCAGGGGACATGCAGAAAGAAAGGGAGAGAGAGAATCCCAAGCAGGCTCTGCATGGTCAGGTCATGATCTCTTGGTTGGTGGGTTCGGGCCCTGCATCTGGCTCTGTGCTACAGCTGAGGGCCTGGAGCCTGCTTCAGGTTCTGTGTCTCCCTCTCTCTCTGCCCCTCCACTGTCTGTGCGCTCTCTCTCTCTCTCAGAAATAATAAATGAAGAAACTTAAAAAAAAAAACAAGATTTACAGAAGGCAAATTCTTGTACTACTATTTTAATTGATAAAAGATTAGTATCAAGGATATATAAATAATTCCTACAGATCGATTAAGAAAAGACATGAGTCAATAGAACTATAAACAAACAAACAAAAACATAGGACTTTCACAGAGAAGAGGCCAGTTTCTTGACTTAATTAATAATCATGGAAATGTAAATTAAGGCCAAATAAAGATATCATTTTATATTCGTTAGATGGGCAAAAAATAAGAAGTCTGGCAATATTGTTTTGGGAACAATGTGGAATCATGGGATTCTGATGGGATGAATATAAATTGTTATAACCACTTTAGAAAGCAATTTGGCCATTTCTGGGGCGCCTGGGTGGCTCAGCTGGTTAAGCGTGTGACCCGGGATTTGGGGTCAGGTCATGATCTCGCTGTGAGAGGGATCAAGCCTTGTGTCAGACTTCCGGAACACTGATCATGTGGAGCCTGCCTGGGATTCTTGCTTTCCCTCTCTCTGCCCATCCCTCATATGCACGTGTGTGCTCTCTCACTCTCTCAAAATAAGCAAACAATTTTTTAAAAAGAGAAACCAATTTGGCAATTTCTTATAAAGTTGAAAATGTTTATACCTTCTCATCAGATAATTTTATACCTAGGTATATGACCCACGGAAATATCTGCATTTGTGCATCTGGATAAGAGTATGATAAACCAGGCAACTTTGTTAGTAATAGCAAAAAGATTCACTGCAAACAAGGCAAGGGTCCAACAGAAAAATGAAAAATTATGTAATATTCATGTAAAACACATGTAATAGCAGTGAAAAGACTGACCTACTCAATATATAAATTATTGGTAGTGAACCTCACAAACATAATCTAAGTTTTTTCCTTTAAGGGTGTTTTTTAAAAGCTTGTATATAAATGACATGAATTAATATATCTTTTAAAATGAATGGTAAATATCAAAATCAGAAAAATAGTTACTGCTCAGAGCAAAGGTGCAAGGGAAGGGTAATGAGGAGCTGGACTGGTAGTGATCTAGTTCAGGGGTCAGTAGGATGTGACATTGGTCAAATCAAGCCACCCAATTGTTTTGTAGTTTACTGGAACCCATTCATTAACACAATAGAGCATCATGGCTTTCCTGCTATAAAAGCAGAGTTGAGTAGTCATGACAAAAAAAAAAAAACCCACAAAACCTAAATATTTTCTATCTGGTCTTCTATCGAAAATATTTGTGTACCTCTATTCTAGCTTATAAATTATAAATAGGGTCTCCGCTTACTGTACTTCATAACTTCCAGATATGATCTTTTTTTGGTAGACATTATCACATCCTTTTTCAAAAACATGGTTCTTACAGAAACAGTGCATTTTTAGATTAGATACGTGAATTGGCGTGGCTTTATATTAATGTAGCTGAGGGTGAACTTGATCATGCCAGCACTCCTTTCGAAGGTCATTGCTTACTTTTCATTAGATCAACCATGCAAATTACCTGGTCTCAATCATGGGAAAAATCAGCAGATTAGACCTAACATAAATTAAGAGAGGTAAGAATTACAATAATAGCAATGCTAAAAATAGTTGGTATATTGATTTGCTAGGGCTGCTGTAAGAAAGTACCACAAACTGGGTGGCTTTAAACAAAAGAAAATCTTGTCTCCTGCATTTCCAGAAGACATAAGTCTGAAATCAACTTGTGTTGGCAAGGCTGGTTCTTTCTGGCATTTCTGAGAGAATCTGTTCCACGCGTCTCTCCTAGCTTCCGGAGATTGCCAGTGATTTTGGTGTTCCTTGGCCTATAGTCATATAACTGTGATCTCTGCCTTGGTAGTAACATGGCTTTTGTAGGGGGCATCAGTCATTGGATTGGAGCCCTCCCTAATACAGTATGGCCTCGCATTAACTAAAAACATTATAGGATTCCTGGTGGACACAAGTTTTGGGGGGGAAACTACTCAACCCAATAGAGTTGGTATGCCCCAAAGGAAGTGACTGTGCTTCTGTACTAGAGTACAGAAAACATTCTTTCAAGTTTATTTATTTGTTTTGAGAGAGCACACACGTGAGCAAGGGAGATGCAGAGAGAGAGAGGGAGAAGAGAGAAGCCCAAGCAGGCTCCATGCTGTCAGCACAGAGCCCAACACAGGGTTCGACCCCACCCCGGAGAGATCATAACCTAAGCCAAAATCAAGAGATGGAGGCTTAACTGACATAGATACCCAGGCATCCCTAGAGCACAGAAAACTCTGAAAATCATCACTATAACAGGGGCAAGTATACTGTTCAGGGACCTCTCGGGATAGAAACTGCGCCAAGTATTTAAAATAGAATTCAATAAAGTAATTGGTTACAGTGGTACTGGGAGGGTCAAGGAAGTCACACAGGATGATGAGGCACCCCAGAAGCTGGCCCTCCTCATAGGCTGGAGAGCCAGGGATGTGATGGTACCAGAGTCCGGGCATCAGAGTCACTCACTCCACAGTAGGTAAATCAACAGTGGGCAGGTCGAGTGGCAAGGTGGGGGGAGGGGGGTCCTTGAGGAGACAGAGTGGCTGGCAGAGATAGATCAGGACACAGGCATACAGAGAGAGAACAAACTGGGGACATCCTGGACTTTCTGGCCCCGCATCCCACTTGCCATGTCCAGCTGGAAGCCAACATCACCTGGAAAGAGCAGCTTGCAGGTGTTGACCCCCGACTGCCAAGGTCAGAGAAAGGCGAGGGACGGTTAGAGAGCAAACAGGCCACAGCCAGCCAGCAAACAAGGAGAAAGGTAACAATTCAATTTCCCAGATGCTACTCATTTGGATGGAAGACTGATATCAAACTTTTATTTAAGACAGGAGGCACAGCCACAAAGGCTTGCACTCTGTTCAATCTTCTCACTAACAGGAAATGTTGCTCTTTTAATTCTTAGAAAACTGACAAATAAAATTTTTTTTAATGTTTGTTCAGTTTTGAGAGAGACAGAAAGCAAGAGCGAGCAGTAGAGGTGCAGAGAGAGGGGGACAGAGGATCCGAAGCAGACTGTGCAATGACAGCAGATGGCCCCATGTGGGGTTCGAACTCACAAACCATGAGATCATGACCTGAACCAAAGTCGGACACTAAACCGACTGAGCCACCCAGGCACCCTGAAAACTGACATTTTAATAAAATGTATTTAATGGATTTAGAAAAATTCTTAAAGGAGCTTAGTATAATTTTAAACTGTTGACTACTGTGTGTAACAATATGATAAATATGTATTCACCTAAAATTCTAAATACCTGTTTTCTAATTTTACCTCTTCTCAAGCCTTGTTGAGCTTATATATAAAAGCATTTTATATAAGAATATGAACGCATTTTCTGTAAAAATAGCCACATTAATCAACTAAATAGTAAAGAGTCCTTTGCACTCCCTCTTTCTTCCCCACTAGAATGAAAAAAACATAAAAATGTACTCCTCCTTGAAAAAAATAGAGCCTTCCTTACACATATACCAGGAAAACAAATAATCTGAAAATTATTTCAGAAAAAGTGGACAGAAGACATGAATAGACATGTTTGCAAAGACCACAGATGGCCAGCAGACACATGAAAAGATGCCCATTCATCATCAGAGAAATGCAAATCAAAGCCACAATGAGATATCACCTCACACCTGTCAGAAGGACAGTATCAAAAAGACAAGAAATAACAAGTGTTGGAGAAGATGTGGAGAAAAGAGAAACCTTTGCACTGTTGGTGGGAATGTAAATCGGTACAGGCACTGTGGAAAACAGGATAGAGTTTTCTCAAAAAATTAAACAGAGAAATACAATACAATCCAGTAATTCCACGGCTGGGTATTTACCCCCACCCAAAATGAAAATATGAATCAAAAATATATATGCAATCCTATGTTTACTGCAGCATTATTTACACTAGCTAAGATAAGGAAGCAACCTAAGTATCTACTGATAGATGCATGGATAAAGACAATGTGATATATAATGACAGCTTTAGATAGCTGTATAATGGAATACTACTCATCCATTAAAAAATAAAATCTTGCCATTTGTCAAAACATGGATGGATCAAGAGGGTATGATGCTAAAGGAAACAAGTCAGACAGAGATATATATCGTATGATTTCACTTACATGTGACATCTAAAAAACAAAACAAACAAAAAACCCCAGAAAGATTCTTAGAAGTACAGAGAGCTGATGGTTGCCAGAGGGGAGAGAGGTGGCGGGGGGGGGGGNAAAATAAATAAGTCACAATGATGAAAAGTGCCGCATAGAGAATATAGTCAATAATATTGTCATAACTTTGCATGATGACAGATGGTAACTAGACATCATGGTGAACACAGCATATAATTGTTGAATCACTGTATTGTACACCTAAAACTAAGATAATATTGTAGGTAAATGATATTTCAATTAAAACCAAAAAACATAAACTCTAAACTATTCAAAGCATTTTGCTTCTCCTACAGAAGTGCAGAAAGAATGTTTTCACTTTGCATTGATTTGATTAAAAAATATGGAAATGTTATCAACATTGACATTTGTGAATTGTCTATAACCTGAGTACAATTCAGGATCCCCACTAAGAAAAAGCTAAGGAAGAACTCTGAAGAGATGGATTGATTCCAAAGCTATTAAAACCTTTCATGTTTTGGACAGAGGCCAACTGTTTGCTCTCTGCCCATTTGAAATATTCATTGTTATCCAAATAGCTTGGATGCAAACCCATCCCCCGAGCGACAGCACAGCAAATTATTCGGACTTGTGGTGCTTTCATTGGATTTACTGATGGCAATATTACATGCAAAAAAAAAAAACTAATGAAATGGCTGAGCTGACGACGGTGTTGGAGAATTTGCAACCTAAAACATCCTTGGCAGAAGGCGCAGAGTTGTCTGATCATCCTTGGGAAACAGCACAAAATTTAAGTTGCCCTTCAGAACTTAAAAACCTGGCAGAGAGGAAGAACTCACGGCTGTGGGGTTTCTCACCAGCTAAGCGTTGGCTGGTCATGTGCCCCAACCTCAGTATAAACAAACAAATAGCAAAACAAGTGGTTCATACATGGTTTAATGATGACATTTATGAAAAGTATCAATGAAATGATCATTTGATAAAAATCATCTGGAAAAGAAATATCATTTAGACAAAAGCACAGTCAAGCTATCTTGATGGTTTTCTTAAAACTTAAATAAGTAACACAATTTTGTGCTTTCAGACTATAAAAGGGATAGACTGAGCACTGTGTAGTGGTCTCCAAAGGTATAATTGAAATACACATCAATACACTTTTAAGCCCAGTAAAGTGCTTTCCTTCCCTTTTATTTGTGAGAAGATAATGTAGTCGCATTTGGTTTTAGAAAAAGTCTTCTGAGAGTAAAGAGAGCTGATAGAAGAGATATCTGAAATATAATTACAGTTCATTGATCAAACAGAAAATTTTACTACAAAATGTAAGCATTGGCTTACATAACAAACAATTAAATATAACTGAATTGTGTCTTTGGTTTGAATCCATAATTGTTTGAAAGGGTGGTTTGCCTAGCCAGAAAGGAACTCTGTAGTGGTTAGAAATCCAGGATTTGGAGTGGAGCACAATTGGATTAGGAACTGAGTGCCACAGTGTACGACATATGTGACCTTGGGAAGTCACTTAAACTACACTTCGGTTTCATTATTTTAAAATGGGATCATAATTGTATCTCCCGCATTTCTTCTAAGAAATAAATGACACAGTTTATCAAATGGGCTCTCAGAGTCTGGTACAGGGTAATTGCTCAGTAAATGATTTTACCGTTGCTTTCTATTGTTATTGAGGCATCAGCTTGTAAGATGACAAATTACATGGTTTTCTCAAACTGTGGCTACAGCAAGTGACTTTAAATGTCAATCAGATCAGTTGAGTTGACTAGTATGTTCTTAAAAATAGCTGAAGAAAATCTTTTATGAGAGGAGAAAAAACTCAACCAGTATCGTTCAAAGAATTGTTTGCTGTTCAAATTCCCAGAAGGCTCAGGGGAAGAGGTTGCACTGACCATGGGGCAAAGCAGGGCACTGGAAATAAAGTGGCAGCTCAGCAGCTGCTCAGTGGACAATCTGAGTTTAGCAAGAGGGGTGGGGAGAAATACCAAGGTCTGGTAAAGGTCACAAGGAAAAATGTTTAGTTCTTCAAGGTCTTTTAAACATTCAATTTTATGATGTCAATAAAACCATTACTTCCTAACAATTTACACAAGAGAATGAACTATAAGCTAAGCTTTGTGGGTTTTTTTTAAATGTTTACTTACTTATTTTGAGGGATGGAATAGTGTGAGCAGGAAAGGGGGGCAGAGAGAGAATACGAAGCAGGCTTTGCACTGTCAGCGCTAAGCAGGGCTGCCAATGCAGAGCCCAATGTGGAGCTTCATCTCACGAACCGTGAGATCATGACCTGAGCCAACATCAAGACTCGGCGCTTAGCCAACTGGGCCACCCACACGCTCAAACTATAGGCTAAGTTAATGTGACCTTAACTGTATTACAGTAAAATCTAACTACACTGTGGTCCCAGCGTTAATGCAGGGAAATGTGGACACAGGAAAGAAAGTGTGGGGAAAAACACTTCAGCAGAATGTTCAAGACTGGAAGGAAGATGGAAGAGGGGTTTAGGAGGAGAGTAAGTCCTTCATGAGGTTACAGGTAAAGAAGCCCTTAACCAGGAATGACTAGGGTTTACCCAACCAAGTTATTGCCTAGTTAGTTTTGTTTGCCATCTGGCCAGATTAGAAGCATAGACCCTGGAGTCAAATGTAGGGGTTTGAAGACCTTGGGCCAAACCTTACAGCCTCGGTTTCCATACTTGCAAAGCGAGAATAAAAACAGCTGTTTCCTAGGGCTGCTTTTGAGAATTAAAGAAGATAATGTATGAAAACCCTCGTACAAATCAGTAGCCATTCAAGTGATCACCATTATTCTGTGTCCACCATTGATGTGCTTCCATAATTCATGTCGAATTTCTCACATTTGCATTTGAAAGGAATAATAAAAGACTCTCCAACTCCTGAATTTCCTACATTCTCAAGGCTAATGCAAGAACTATTAGGAACAAAAGTAACTAGAAATGATCCATTCATCTCTCTTCTGGTAATATTTCCTAGGGGAATAATTTGAAATATTAGCAAAGGTATACATACAAAGACATGAATATACTTGGAAATTATGCTTACCAGGAGTTTTATGCCAGAGGAAAACTCTAATACTGCCTGAGAAGAATAGGACTCAAAATTTGATCTGCAGTCCCAACTTAGCTCTTTTAAGATGCACAGAGAAAAAGGATGGAAACAAACATATGCTTTGAAAGTGACCTCTACCTTCCACACGATGTCTGGGACCACAGGCTTTCTTTGTGTGAAGGTGAAGTTTTTTTTAGACCTTCCTGGTTTTCGGCAGGGGCATTGAATCTTCCAGGCCAAATGCTGCCTGAAAGACTCTGCATTATTCAGAAACTCATTGCTTTATGAGTGCCCCTATCCTTTGCAATTACGCACGGCCCAGCTCTAATGGTGGATGTTAACATCTGCATCACTGCTCCAATACCGCACTGTCACGTATGAAGTTGTGTTGACCCCATGCAAGGGAATTATTTCTTCGGTCTTTGGAATTCTTGAAACAACAAAAACCATTGCTTCTCAATTCTTTCTGTTCCCACTCTGTCGGCCTGCCTCACACCCAGACTGAGAGAACTTCAACACAGGGGTTCCTGCCAACAAGCCCCATCCCCCACACCCACGAAGAAATAACATATCCTAAACCAAAACGTTAATTATATTATTCTCACAACTGATTTCCTGACTAACAAAACCCATACTTCATGCAGTTTCGCCTCAGATTCCAGTCCGGATTTTGCAGCCACCCCGCCCTGTCCAGAGCACAAGAGAATCCCTCCCCACCCTCCTGTCATAAATATCTCTTCACTGCCTCTAATTTTGCTCACACCAGTCCCTCACGTTAGAACAGTCTTCCCTTCTTTCCTCTCAGTCTTATTCTGCTTAGCCTGTCCTCACAAGTAGCTTTCTGACTGTTCCCGCCTCCACAGTTGACGGCACACCTATTATTTACCACATGGTGGCCAAACTGACATTTACCAATTGGCTCATCTCACCCCCAGTGACTTTTGATGACCTCAGAGTAAAGGTCAGGAGGACTTGCAGGACACCAACAGCCCAGGTCCCTGCACATCTCCCTCTGAACTATCCTCACTGTGCTCGGTACTCCATGCTTGTTCCCAACCCCGGGCCTCTGGCTGCCCCTCAAGCACTTCAAGTTCATTCTGGCCTCCGAGCCCTCACACCTGCTTTGCCCTCCACCGGAGACATTCTTCTCCCTCCTGCACTCACCTCCCACACTCCTCACGGCTTTCTCCTTCACAAAATTCAAGTTTCTGCCCAAAGGTTACTCTTTTCTAAGGAGCCTTCTCTAATTGCTCCATGTAAAAGAAGGCCCTTCCCACTTCTTGATCACACTTTATTCCTTTCCCTGAGTGTTTGCTTGGGCATTTATTTGTATTATTTGGAGCATTCATTTCCTTATTGACAGACTAAATGTACAATAAAAGTGACTAGATCATATATAAAAACAGAACTCTGTCCCACAGTCTACAGCCACCAGCCCAAGAAGCCAACCTCTTGTATCTTCTGATCCATAGTCAGACACATTATCCATTGTGCCACTAGCCCTGCCAAAGAAGCCAACTCTTATCTAGAAAGCAGACTTGTAGAAAGTCCAACTGCTATCTCTAATAACCATTCCAGGAACCAAACAATAACCCTTGTAACACATTGGCCCCAAATGCCCAGGATTTGATTAGCTAAGAGCTTCCATAAATGCTGACTTGATTAGCTAAGAGCTTCCCTAATTGCCTTCCCTAATTGGCTTCTAACTTAGGGCCAAACAAGCAAAAGCCAAATATACACCCTTAACCGATCACACAGGGTGTCCACTTTTATTAGCCTGCCCACAGCTTCCCCTGCCAACAGCCTCCAATCAGGGCATACTTGAAGCCTACCCCTTCTCTCTGTTATAAAGGTTTCCCACTGCTCTGCAGATGCTCCAAGTGATGGTGGTGGCTCACTTCCTTTGCTACAGCAAGCACTGAGTAAATATCAGTGACCATATGATCACCAAAACCCCTTCTAACTCCAACAAGCTCTGATTATCTTGGGGCCTGAAGTAAAAGACCAAGTAAGTAAGCAAGAAGGGTCCAGATTTCAAAATGAGTTTCCATGTAGTGGATTCCATTAATATGCAAGTTGTAAAGGCAGTCGTTATGCACTGCAGGTAAAGCTTATTTATATTTGGAGCACTGGGGAAGTTTCCGTGTAAAACACAAGAAAAGTCTAGCATGCCAATGAAGCTTCTGTCCTTTGAGGACACTCCAACTTGAAAAACAGGACAACAAAACTAAAGAATTGCTGGAGGTAAAACGTGTCAATCTTTCATGTCTTACGGCAACAGCGCTAAGGAGTTTCCCATCAGACATAAATAAAATCCTTTAATGCAGATAGGGTTTTATCGTCTCCACAAATTATCGAGCCCCAAAACTAAAGGAAAGTACATTAGTAATAGATGTAGAATTTCTGAGACCTTTGTGTTTAAGTTTTTCTTTAAACAGCCACCTATTAATTGTGAATATTAATTCGCTATCTCTTTACTGATACATACTGTATTCCAGCTCTAGGCTCTGCATTACTAGCTCTGTGAGCTTGAGCAAGTTACTTAACTTACTCGTGCCTTAGTTCCCTCATCACTTAAATGGGGATGAAAATACCCAATTCATGGAGGTGTTGTACGGATTCAGAGTTAATACGTACAAAATCCTAAGACAAGGACTAGAACATACTTAATATTTAAGGGATTCATATGATCGTTGGTGTTACTGTTGTTCTCTTGCTGTTTTTCCATGGAAAGCATTCAGCTTAATATGTGGGAAAATTCAAAAGGAGATCATGAGCGAGAGGAAAGGATAAACAGGCAGAGCATAAAGGATTCTTAGGGCAGGAAAAGTACTCCGCATGATGTCAGATACATATCATTATACATTTACTCAAACTCAAGGCAAGTGTAACACCAAGAACGAACACTAATGTCAACTATGAACTTTGGGTGATTATGCTGTGTCCCTGTAAGTTCATCAGTAATAACAAATGTTCCACTCCGGTGCAGGAGGTTGATAACAGGGAGCCTGTGCATGTGCGGCAGAGGAGATATATGGGAAATATCTACATACTCCCCTCGATTTTGCCATGGACCTAAAACTGCTCTAAAAATCTGTCTTACAATTTTTCAGAAAACATGATATCCGTTCTTGCCCCTCAAAGACTTTGAAGTCATAGGAGAGATAAATGACTGTACTAAAAGGTAAAAATAATACCCTATGAGAGATTAAGATAAAATGCTATGAATATTAAGAAAAAACATCATTTGCATAAATTTCCATTGGAGCCCTTACCACACCATGTGATTTTTTTACATGCTGTCTGTCCCTCCTCCTCACCCCCACCAGACTGAATGTCACCTGGAAGGTAAGTACCATGGCTAATTCATCTTTGATTCACTTGCCTCACACAGAATAGAGTATAAAAAAAGACTTCAATAAATCTTGATTAGAGGAAAGTAAATGTGGCTAAGTTCATATTCAGATAGATGCCATTTGACTGTAAACATGGCACCCACATAGAAATGTCTAACAAGGAATTAGAAATAGCAATTAATTCAAGTTTTCTTGGGTGAAGAAAGGGCCATATACTGAGATTTGTACTTTAAGAAAATATTCTGATGGGGCACTTGGATGGCTCAGTCAGTTAAGCATCTGACTTCAGCTCGGGTCACGATCTCACGGTTCATGAGTTCAAGCCCCACATCCGGCTCTGTGCTGACAGGTCCAAGCCTGCAGCCCATTTCAGATTCTGTGTCTCCCTCTCTCTCTCTGCCCCTCCCCCACTCACACTATGTCTCTCTCTCTCTCTTTTTCTCTCTCTCAACAATAAATATAAACATTAAAAATATATATATTCTGAATGTTATCCATACTATGAATTGGATAAATCAGGAAGCCATTTAAATTTTCCAGGGTTGGAGAGAGGGCAAGA